>NC_056734.1:204680549-204760549 GCF_019279795.1 Protopterus annectens
ATATATATATATATATATATATATATATATATGTGTGTGTGTGTGTGTGTGTGTGTGTGTGTGTGTGTGTGTGTGCGTGTGTGTGTTTATTAATAAGAATGGTACTTCTAAAAGTGTATAAGGTTCCTAATGGTAATTTTAGATAACTGCATCTCTATGTATTCTGGAAAGCAAATATACTGTTGCTGTTAATGATGTCTGGAGGATTTATAGTACCAAACAACCTAAAGTTAATCACTACGTCACTTTGTAAAACCACTTTGTCAGGATGTAGCAACTGCATTAAAAGATTTATTAGAATGAAGCTGTAACATTTTCCTGCATTTTCTAACATGCATTCTATCCCTAATTAAGTCTTCATGAGGTTAATTAATTAATGCTAGGGAAGCAAATGCTTTAGAAACATTTCTGTCACGCTGAATATACAACCCTTGCTTGGCTGTAACTGGAGAAGTTAGTTTATTGTAAGCCACATATAAATTCTGGGAATATTTCACATAATGTGTAGGTAAATAAGAAAAGGAGGTGTTCATATCTGCCTCTCTATTTATTTGATAGATGAAGTAACACAAAATAAATGTTTATACTTTCTTCATAGTGTTTAGACAAATCATGTTTTTGGAGCTGTAACAGACAAGTGCAACAAACATCTGCATTTAACTAGTTTTCTTTGAATTCCCAGGCAGCGTTGTATTCTGTCTAGCAGCTCTGGGAATCAGCATTTAATCCTTCAATGGTGGCTGTATGCTACAGCTAACAAAATATTTTGTGTAGCTCTCAAGGGACTTTATAGCTCTGGTATACTCTGTGTAAATAGTGAGCAACAACCAGGTGAAGGTTGCTTGTGTTATTCAGGCTACTTATACGCAGTTTCTCTAAACAAAATCACATTGTCATACCTCTCATGTTGGCACATGTCCCTGTACGATTTCAGACTGGTTGTTAAGATGTTAAGGCCTGCTTGTTATCATGGAACACTTTTAACTATTACATGGGCCACAGATGTTAAGGAATGCAATATTTTTGGACACTTTCTTGATGACAAGCATGTTTTTAGAGGTAGGAAGAAAGTGCAATACTGGGAAAAACTCCCATGCACATTAGACAGAATATGCAAACTCCACACAGACCTCAAAACCTAAAGCTGTGAAAAGGAAATATTTACCACAGAGCCTCTTTGTTTCCTAAGCTTATGAATTATATGATAATGTCCTTGATTTTATTCTGTGAAGTTATGTTTGCAAATAGTGCCGGTATGAGTAGTCTACTTAATCAGGTAATGCTTTGGGGTGTACCTGAGAAGAAGCAGTCGTTGACCTTACTTTGTTAATAAAATTAATCCAGATTTGTCACACAGTAGATAAAACAATGGATATTATTATGTCAATTTGTTTTGAACATTCAGAATGCAGTTTTGATTTTGTGTAAGATAAGGGTAATGGCCCTCTGGTTACAGAGTGGCAATTACATTAATCAGTTAACATCAAAACCACAATGTTTTGGTTGCACCTTAGTAGGCAAACCCTCCCTATGTAACATCTTGGAATAATAAATTAGTCTAGCAGTTATTAACCAAGAGGCACTGATCATATAATAGCAAGGGAATTCTGATTCATTATGCTGCATGATCTTTCACATGTACAGATTATTCCAGAAATAAACATCAAACTTAGAATATAACAAAATAATTATTGCATTGTTTGTGCAGGGCATGCAGTATCAGTAGCCAAAATGTAAATCATAATTTGCAACACTTCAAACAGCCATGACTGGTGCAATTTGTACATTTTTTTTGGCCAACTTTGATGAAAGCTGCATTAATATTATGTATGTGGTTATTCCTGCAGTACACATTTTTTGTTGTATCTGATCTGTTCCTAGGGACATATATGCATATACTGTTGCCAGTTCTGAAAGACAGCTGAATGCTTGCTTGCCTATCCACCAGTGGGAGGTACAATGTAAGGACTGTTGGTCTTTGCACCTCTTCACTGATTTGGCTGAACTGATAACTCTTATCTCTAAGCTCATCCATCCATACTGCTCTCTACCTGACAGTGTTTCTACTCATACAGTTGTAAGGATGACAATTTGAAACGAAAACCCCAAATGTTTTTCATACATTACAGTACAAAACAGCACTATATGATATGCTAGAAACAAGGAAGAATGCATTTAGCTGTAAGGAGCCTTTAAGAAATTCTTATACATTAGCCAGTGTGACAGAGACAGGCAGAGTTTATTTCAGCCTTCACAGAGTAATGTCTTTCCGTGTTATATCTATAAATCACTGAGCATGAGGCACTCTGCAGCCACATGAAGCAGAAACATTGAAAAGACAAAAGTAATTCATATGATTGCTTTACGGAATCATCTACCTTGAAATAGAGTCCTTGTACCGGTGATGGCTGAAATCTAATTCAGTTTCCCTTCATGCTGCAGGTCAGAAGGGACCCTTAGAGAGGCAAGTCTGAAACTATGTCGCCCTCTGTTGGCTAGCACAGTCCTGATACACTCAATGTCTGCATTTTCCAAGCATTTGAGGCAGACTAGTATCAAACCTATGTCTAGTAGCAAACCTATGTCCTGTTCAATTTTCTTCTTTCTTTTTTGTGCTTACTTGGAATCATGCATTTCTGCCTTATTGGATTTGCTAGAAATTAGGCAAGTTGAATGAATTAGTATAACCCTTTTGAGAAAGAAACTGTGAAAGGATTTAGAAATGAAAACTTGGTTTGAGCTTAGCTACACTGCCATTGAGAAAAAAGGTTCTATTTATAAAACAAATTCTTATTCTAGGGAAAAAAATGTTTCCCATATCTGAATAATTTGCTATTTTGCAGTATCTCCTGATCTATTTCAAGAAACAAGTCCATGTCTGAAAAATAATCCACTGAGTTTGCCTTTCAGATTGTAACTGCAAAAAATAGTGTACATTATAAGTGACTCACAATTTATTGGACTTTGTGTGTAACTACTGCTATCTAGTATTGGTTGCATTATATTACAGTATACATTAGTGTGCATCAGTGTTGAATGAAGAGAGAGCGAGAGAGAGATGGTGACAGTTAACGTGACATCACAAACCCATACTGACAATGGGAAAAGGGGGATGATGATGATATTATTGTGCATTTATATTACTGCACTAATGCCTGCTACAGATTTGCTTTGTCTTGTCTTATTTATATATAATGTTTCTCTCTTTTTTAATTTCTCCAAATCTTTTGGGTTTCTAATACCATGACGGGAATGGACCCCATTCCTAAGTCTAAGTACAATTAAAGTTCATGAAATTAGTGTTGTTTCAGTCTTTGATGTCAGCCATAAGTGCTCTTTGCAGCACCTGCAATGTGCCTGGTAATGACTCCTTCTGCAATTCATACAGAGTTACATGTATTGGTAACATATCTAAATATAACTGTAATTCTTTTTTATCAGACCCATTGCAACTACCACTATTGGAACTGTCTGGGTTTCTTTCCTCCACATTACTCTTGTTTCTGCCTGCAAATCATGATATTTTATGGCTTTGTATCTCCCTGTATGCAAGACACTCTAGTCACTGAGTGTGGCAATTTCAATCATCAATGTTACTTTTGTCTTCTTTTCTTGGACCACTATACCTGGTTTTCTAGCATCTGTCTTTTGAACTGTTGGTAATGGGTGATTCCATGTGATATAAACTACATAATTTTCCATGATGTTTTGTGGCTCATGTTTCTAGTGTTTTTCAGCCACTTCAATACCATAATCTTTGCACAATCCCCAGTGCAACAGCATTGCCACATTATTATGCCTTTCAGTATATAGTCCTTCTGCCATTAGTATGTCACAACCAGCAACAAGGTTTGCAACTGTTTTCAATTCTGCTTTACAAAACCCTACATGTGTCTGTTTCTCCCACATGTTCAATGGACTTTGTAAACCAATGTGTATGTAGCCCACTATCTTGTGCTGCTAATATTAACCTTTCATATCTTGGTTTGAATTTGCCTCTCCTTAACCATTCCCGTGTTCATTCCTGATCAACATGAGGATCTTCTAGAAGTTTTCTATACTTGCAACTATATTTATGCATTTTCCACATTTCTTGCCTTCTCATCTGGTCCTTCACCTTATACTCTTTCTTTTGTTTTTTGACGCATTCAGTTGCTGCCTGATTTTTATCTACTTTTGGTTTAATTTCCATTCCTGCTTGACACAGATATGCTTCTGCTAGATTAAGCAGAGAAGTCATCTTAGATTTATTCTCCTCATGTTTCACAACTTTCACTACATTTGTGTCTTGTGAGGTCAGCAGATATGTGTGGTGTCCCACGATTGCAGATCTATACATATAATCAGTTTCAAGGAGGCCCATCCATCCTTTGGAATGGGGAATATATAATCTTGGTATGCACTGGTATGGTATAGATTTTGTTTCCATGTCATATGAGATATGAGAGGACACTAACGGATTCAAGCTAATGTCTGCAGGCCACAATTAAATCAATAAGATATTACAGAGAAAACTGACCAATTTCTGACTGAGTTATGTAATTCAGAGCTTCATGTGGTAAAAACATCTTGTCAGATAATCCATTTCTTAGCTTTCTAGCGGTGTCAGTTCCCTACTTCCAGTGTGTGTGTGTACATGCACATACACACCTACATACAGTGTGGTACTTGTGGTATACAACCAGAAACATAAGTCATGGCCAAGCTGGAATGAGAAGATACACAGTGAGAAATATCAACTATGATAGAATTCCATGTCTGCTCACAAGACTAAACTCCCAGTGAAAGCAAGAATGAAAATTGGCAAGACAGGCTGTAATACAGAAGTAAAAATATACTGCATGGTGAATAATAGCAAAAATAAAAATTATAAGAATAATAGTTTCGGTAACATGAAAGTACTTGAACTATACTGGGATATGAAAAATATTATTAGGTACACTGATATTTTGCTAATGAACAAAACAAGTATTATGAGCAAGGTTGCTGTACAAACAAAGCTGTCCTGATATAGAAAAGCATTATTATTATTTAAAAAAAACGAAAAACTGCTTTCGCTGTCAAAATTAATAATGCAGTAACAAGTGTGACAATGCAGTATGTATTGAGCGATTAATGTTGTGCAACATGTATAACAACATGAAATGGATTATTTATTTTGCAAATTAGCATAAAATGAATCTCATTGCTTTTAATCTGTACTACAGTCTTAATTTACAAATTTCATGTGCATAGATAAATGATGGCTAAGATATGAGGATTCTAATTATAATTATGAATTCCGTTTGTTTCTCTGCATCTATGACATATCAAACAAAACACAGTCAAAATTGTTTGTGTTTTTTTCATACTGTGGAAGACTTTAAGAAAGGACCATATATTGAAATGTCAAGTCTACAATTTCAAATATTGTTATTTCTGATATATTCTACATATTCAGAAATAGAAGAATTCTTAGCTTGTTCATATATTGCTGTTAGCACTGAAGGATTGTATGTTAGTGAGGAAAACTTTTGCTACATTTTTACTATACTTTTTATTTTTAATCAATTTCTGTTTAGTGACTTTAGCTACAAATAATGTTTACCATTCTCAAATATTTTTTGGTTATTTCACTTCATATGCATTGTAGAAACTGTAAATGCACTAGGATATTTCTAGTATGTATTGCTTAAAGAATAATTTATATGTAGGTGTGAATCGAGGAGCATTTTCTTATGCCCCCAAGGAGTGTGATGATCATTTTGCTTATTAGACTGTCACATGCCGTGGGGGTGTATAATGACATAGTCTGCTATTCACACTACATATGAGCTGTTCTCCCGGGGACTGATTTATAATGTTAAAATGTATGAAGCTGTACTTAGAGAAGGAGAATATGAAACTTCGCTTAAAGTAACTGAATTTCTGGAAATTATACCAGTGACTTTGATTCTAATTTTAAGATATGACAGATATTTTAGAAGTTTTCTACATTGTGAAGATATTCTACAATGAGACCATTAAATAAAGTAAACTGGCGTTAGCAAATAAAATCAGCTGGCACTAGCTCATGATAACAGTCATAATATCAATCTATCTATTTATCTATGTACCTTTCTATTTATCAGCATACATGCAAACCAGCTCCTTTGGCAGAATGTTCAGAATTTTTTAAAGTTGGCCAAAGTGATCGAGTAGTCATTTGACTGCAAAACGCTGGCATTACATTGTAGGAATTGTAGGTGCAGTGGAAAGTGAGATTTTTGTCTGCTTCATCTTAAGCAATCTCTGAATCAGTATATATAATTATCAGAGAGTGTGGGGGTGTATATATATATATATATATATATATATATATATATATATATATATATATATATATATATATATATATATATATATATATATATATATATGTATGCATTTTAACGTTCGATTTTTACACTGATCTTTTTTGCATTTTTTTTTTTTTATTAAAGGTAGTATATTCATATCTATCTGTGTGTGTGTGTGTGTGTGTGTGTGTGTGTGTGTGTGTGTGTGTGTGTGTGTGTGTGTGTGTGTGCGTGTGTTTGTGTGTATTGCATTCTGGTTAAAATGCAAAATCTTCACACATCGAGTAATCAACAAAACAGAAGGTTCCATACTTGTGACATTTGGTATTCAGAAACAGGAGATATAAAACAAGATTCTGATTTTATAGCTGATAACTCCATTGACGTTACTGTCAGACTGCATAGTAGTGTACAGGAAACTGTTGCATATGACATGTATATTATGCTTTGAATAAAGGTCAAGGTAATTATTTTAAAACAAATGCATCATGTGTATTTCAAAGCCATCTAAAATCATCTTATCTGTGGTTATAAACTAGACTGCAGCTGTCTTTATTGAGCAAAGTGAGGAATGAGGAACATTGTACCTCATCCTGGACCTTGCAGATTGTCCTTAAATCAGAATTACTAAACAAAACCGAATCCTGAATATCTGCATGTGGAAAACCGACAGTTCTGAGTCATCTCCCTTTCTAATAGTGCAAACCCAGGATTCATACGAAATAATAAGTATTACTATTGCCAGAGTACAGTCAATGCCATTAAATATTGACTTTCCCTAAAAATTAAAATAAAGACAGTTTTGTACTGGGACTAGCCACCCCTCTCACCCCACATGTATCTCCCATGTGAGGTCTTGCCTCTGTAAGTATACTAATTCTAAGATTCCTTAGACTTAGGCAGAAGGTGAAAAATTTCTTACCTGAAAATTTCAATTTGTCCATGTCCACTTCAATGAACACATCACACCGAATGACATTTGACAGCCTTTATTAAACTTCATTATGTAATGTTGATAACCAATATTTATTAATTACAAATGAACATAGCATTCTTGATTTTAATCACAGCATAAACATCCATATAATGTTAATCAGGACAGTGTCACCTTATTCATTCTGACCCCTCACTTTACTTATGAAGCAGCGTCCAACAACTCACTTCATATCCCATTTATTGAATTACACCTCCAACCAATTAAGTCAGGACAGTGTGACCTTACTCATCCTGAAATAGTAAGCAGCGTCCATACCTCTACTCACTTACTTTACTTATGAAGCAGCATCCAACAACTCACTTCATATCCCATTTATTGAACTACACCTCCAACCATATAAGCAGCGTCCATACCTTCACTTGCTTATTTATCAAGTAGCCTCCAAATGCTCACTTTTCTCTCCCAACTCATTGAAATGAACATCTAAACACCAAGGGAGGGACAGAAGAGGGCAAGACAGTCTCTCTTCTCCATCCACCAGCCTGACCAGGGTGTTCCCCCCTCCCTCCTACCATAATTTGTCAGACCTAACCACCCATAAAAGGAGAACTAAGCCAAACATCATTCGGTGTTCCAAATCCACCCTAAACCAAACTGGATCCCCTATCATCAACCCAACACCCTGTCATATAAATACCCAAAACCACCAGTTGACTAAATGGTTAAAATTATCCAATGATCCTTCTCCAATACTATAATAATCACAATTTTGTATAACTTCTGTACCCTAATGAACTCTTCTGTACTCTTAATTACCAGCAATATCATAAGGAGTCCCAAAGCCTTACATGCCAAAGTCAACTCCAAAACATTACTCAGCACCATGTGAAGCCATACAAGGGTACTTGCCACCCACCTACCTAGCTGTAACCCTATTTCCCACCCAATACTTAATAAAAAAATTTGAAATTTCCTTCCGAAAGTCCCAATATGCAATATAAGCAAAAATGTAATAACCCCACGCCCACAGAACCATTCCCTTCCAAATTCACTTCTTTAGGCCACTAAGTGTTGTGCACTCTGCATTCCCTGACTGGGATGTCTTTGCGCACCTCTCTAGTGACTGGAACCTCTACTGTAAGAACATCGATCACCTTTTGAGCCTGCTTCCTTCAGTTCACTGACCATTGACCATGTTACTCTTCTCACCCTTAACATCTGCATTCTTCAGGCCACTGACTACTGCCATTCTGCGCTTCCCATACTTAACTGCAACTGCATTGTACACCACTCAGCCAAATTGATCTCTCTGTGTGTCCCCATCTATGACCTCACTGTGTTCCGTTCCAATGTCAGAAACATCCTGCTGCATGTATCACCTGTGCAGCCCACTTCCTTCAGCCACTGGCTAATGCAGGCTCATTTGTCATCTCAGCCTCAAATTCTGTACCTCCAACATCTGCAAAAGAGAAACAAGTTAAGCATATTGTCCTTAAAAACAAAACACAACTTATTTGCATATACTCACCAAAATCTCTGTATATCCCTGTCCCTCAGTAGTCCTGCCAGTAAAATAGTGTGTCATTGTATCAGAAAATAACCTACCCATATCCCTTCATTGTTCCTAATGTCGAGGAACAATCCCCCTTTTGTGCCATAAAAGTTCATTTAGTCGACACCCCATTTTTAAAAGCCTGTCTCACAACCTGCGTCAACAATTTCTGATCTTGGTAGTAAATAATATTAATGATTATACACTTAAGCGGCCTATAATAGCCTTTAATTGTTTCCTTCTGAAGGAGCATGGAGAGTTTGCACTGCAGCTTCCAATGAGCAGAGCCCAGGCCCCTTGAGTCACATTATAGCCTCTATTTCAAACCATTGCTCATATCTCTGTAACCATAGGGATTATGTAAGTAATAATAGCAAGCTCTGCAGCACCAACTATTTTTAGAGTGGTAGTATTCATAGGTTCTAGGTCTCACCTACATTTTATAAGTCTCAGCAGCTAGTAACTACACCTTTATAACATTTCGTAAACTTAAAATCTCAACTCCACTCAAATTACACACATGCTATCAATACCATTTAATCATCTAGGTGAGAGCTTTCACCTGAGACTATGAGTGCCATCTGTATTACCTGGTTGTTGAGATAATCTTGGAAATGAAAGAAGAATCTGTAAAGAAACTTCTTTAACTACTCCATACTTTTGATAATACAACCTACAGAGCCAGCAACACCAACAGTGGTAAAGGAGAATGCTTTGCTAACATTACCCACCTGACATTAACCTTGCATGGACAATATGAAAAATTTGTTTTGCTTAGCAAGTGAGGGGAAAGGAAGACATGCTCCCTCGCTAATTAAGATATGGGAGACTCACCTTTCATCTATACAGCAAACACATTCTCACAAAAACAAATCCCTTACCTCCAGCTTTAAAATAGCTGACCACTCTAGGGACTCCACAGTCCAGCATGTGAGCACAACCTCTCCCCTCAGAGCCAAACATCTGGACAAAGTCATAAATAAAAGTGAGGGCAAAGGACCAAAACTTTTTTATTTTAATTACTTCCTTTGTCCTGTGCCTTTCTCCATTTCTTCTTTCTTTGCCCCCCCCACCCTGTTTACATTAGTGCTATTCAAAGTCAAAGGTAATCCGACCAGTGTTTTATTAACATCAGTTTCCAAAGGGTAGGAGTTCTAACTCAATGGTCTGACCTCCTTTCCAACTGTCAGCTCTCATGACTAGCCAAAAAGTTGCCCCTAACCACAGTTTGTAATACAAAACCACAAGACAAACCGAACTATGAGTCAAAGACCTGGACATTCTACACATATGTCTCCTCCCTGCGAAAAGATCTACATAATCTCGGTATGGTGCTAGGACATTCTGTCCATCCTGGGTTTGAATTCCTCCTCCTACCTTTGCCTAATATACAATGTAGAGTAGGTCAGATAGCAGTTCAATGCTCCCAGGCTGCCCCAAAACAAAACATGTATGCCAAGGAGATCTACACAAAAAAAAATAATTCAGTTATTAGCTGGGAATATATCATCCATTTATGCTCAAAACATGGCAAACCAAGCAAAGAATATTGTCTATAATAGATAAGGTGTGTTCTTCAGATAGCCAAAACCACCAGAGAGAGTACAGACTTATACAATAAATTCAGTAAGAAATTAAAGATGCTGAAACAAATGAAGTAAATCATTTTTATTTGCCCAAGTTAGTTCATAGCAGTCGTGTGCTGTTACTACAATAAGCAGCAGAGCAATTACAAACACACAGTAACCCCCTACCCCTAAATATGAGAGTAAAGAACCTCTGTTCTATACCAGTAACACCCCCCCAAATGTGACTCATTCTACAGCCACAGTGGGAATGAGAGCCAGCATACATTCCTCATCGCCACCCCAAGAAAACAGCCCAGAGACACCAGAAAAGCCAATAAAACACAAGATGGCATCAGCATTTACAACTCTTTAATGAGAAATGTGCTGTAGGTAAAACAAGTTTTTTGGGGGGTTTTGTGAGATTTAGTTTGTGCACCAACACAAATGCAAGATATGAGCCACTCTCAACACTCCTCACATGGGCCGCATACAACCCCCCCCCCCGAAGGTTAAAATCAGTGGCGTTGACAAGGCATAATTCCAAATAAAACACTGAATCAAGGCTCAGAAACTGAGAAATCATCAAGGAACACACCAACTGGCAGTCTGAAGCAACCATACCATATAAACTACTACCACCACTTAACGAAGAGAAACAGAAGCCTGA
Source organism: Protopterus annectens (assembly GCF_019279795.1). Lineage (NCBI taxonomy): Eukaryota > Metazoa > Chordata > Ceratodontiformes > Protopteridae > Protopterus > Protopterus annectens. The sequence goes on from NC_056734.1 coordinate 204,691,591, forward strand.
TCCAAAGAATGCCTAGACATAGCACTGATGGAACATAAGAATGCCACTTTCCTGGGCCGAGAACCATGCCCGCCATAACCTTCCCCCAATGGCCACCTATACTACACAATGCATGCGCTACTGCTAAACATTCCTCGCAGGTGACTCGCAACCCGCGGAACACATACACTCAGTCACCCCTCCCCAAGCCAAAACCATAAATGAAGCAACAAATCCAATTCCCTACAACACCACCACCAAGCAAGAAGAAAACCCAGTTATTGCCAAAACAAAATAGTGACAATGGCCCCCAAAATAGGGACACTGAAATACTACTCTCACAACCCAGAAAGGCATTCCCCCACCTACCACACCCTATCACCAATTCTGCTATCTTCAGTGTAGTACAAAAATGGAGGAGAGACAACTGCCAAGGACTGCATGTATGACGTACAATCACCACACATACCAGTAGCCAAGTGGATCAGTAATCCAAACAGTTATCCTTAAGTAGCTACTGGCATCCACAATTACAGTGTTAACCAGAGCTAGTACAAAAAGCAGCTGCCAAATACGTATGTATTTCACTAAACTATACAGTGCTGCAGATAGTTTTATTTCATCACAATGCTAAAAAAATCATTGTAAGAAAAACAAGCAGCCATAACAATTATAATTCTAGGGGCAAATTGCATCATAGTATTGTCTCTAAGGAATATGTCAAAATTACATATAAATCCACAACTACACATGTGCAGCAATGAATGCTTATTCCCAAACCCGCGAAACATCCATACTGCTGTACCTATAAATGTTGCCCATTCCTTCAAAGTCCCCTTGAGCCAAACCACTAACAGGTGACCCCAACAACAGCACTCCAAAGCCTCAACTTCCTGCACTAAAAAGGAAATAAATTAGGAGCTCTCTACTTATCAAGAACAGACACTACACAATATGCTCTCCCAAATACTCCCACATCACCAGAAAATCCCACCAAACAGGAAGATGCCCATCAAAGCATGATAAGGACTGCAAACAGCAGAGTAACCATCATATAAAAGAGCAAAGACATAACAAGCTACCCCCTCCCTTCACTACAACAATGGCCCAAGATGAAGCACTGAGGCATACCAAAACATCATGCCACTAATACCAAAAATAAAGTATGCCATGGCAAACAGCAAGACAGCCATGGTAAACAGACACAATGCACCTTGCCAACAAAAAGAATACCTGCATAACATTGCAATCTTTTTTTTTTTTATTCTTTCAAAGACCCAGAAGCTGTGAAATAAAAAGGAAAGGTATCCCAAGCTTCACCTTCTATAGCAGCCAAAATCCCAACCACTATCCATTATCAAAACATACATACATATTTTTATATATATGTCAACCCCCTCGAGATGACTGAAAACGTGCATGACCCACTGAGTGCAGATCCTCCAACACCCATGAAATGCACAGTGACAACTGCAAGCCACTGACGCGATGAACACCAGAACAGGCACCAATCAAAACCCTGACAGCAAGTGGTGAAAGAATGAAAGAGTCCACAAAGCTGCAAACAGCACCCCAAAAACTCAAGGCATGAGGGAACCACTAGCCAACAAGGGAGGAGAAGAACAACCCCAACCCACCAATGAAAACAACCACAGCAAGCACAAAAAGCAAACCGGGCAGCCGGGGTGATAGAAACTACCACAAAGGTATATACATAACCCAATGGGCATTCAGCATGCCTTGCCCCAATGAATCAACCACTTCCTCCCTCATTTCCTACATAAAACCTGTGGAACCAAATCGATACACATCCCAGAAGGCATCACAAAATATTCCAACTCAAGGAACAAAGCACACCTTTCAACAATGAACAGCTACCCCATCAACCACACAGAAAAAAACCCATATATGAATAAACCACCAACCTATCATTATCATCCCACTTCTAATAACCCAAGGCCTACCTACTCTCCAGAACACTCAAAGGTCATTCCTTACCCATCTACAGTTGCCTAAACCCCTTAAGCCCCTTCCCGCCCTTACCTCATTTCCTCCTAATCATCTATCCTTCCATTTAACCTCTTCATCCCCTCACCCTCTTAAATTCCACTAATATATTTATCTAACCCCCTTCTGAAGATGTTCCTGGACAAATTGGTTTGTAGCCAAACCTCATTTGTCTAATCCTGTCATGCAAAATCTACTTCATAAGAAACCATTCATCTCAGGAGTCATTTGTAGTATAGTGTAGAACAGTTAACAAGTTTCTGCTGTAGAAAATACATTATAAAACAAACATCCATCTTCCTGAACTATAATGGCATTGTAGAAAGTCGGTGTGGTGGGTGTTCACTATCTCGGAATAGGTTTACTGAGATATGGTATTATAGCATTTAAGTTTACAGCTTCTCTAAGTCTCTGGTGTCTCATACTGTTGATGATTTATGATGTTCTAAAGCTCTTTAAGCTGTTTTCTAAATAATGCAATAACTTTTAACCATACTGTTTGGTACTCAGTGTAATAGATTTATAAACTTTATAGCTTTTTACCCAAGTCATGGCCAAAAAAAGCACTGAGACCACCCGACAGATCTTGCTCTCAAGTGAATACATGCAATAACTAAATGAACATCTAGTTAACTGGTTTAAGCCTTTCAATTTTGGCTAGCATGTGTAAATAGATATTTGTTTTATTTATTTACCATGATACAGCACTGGTCACAAGTGAGCAATTTCACTCTCGGCTCAGGAATACAAAGTGATTCTAAATACTGTGGGTCAATATATAGAGGCTGGGTTTGGGTTTGGGTTTGGCATAATGATTAATGTCTTCATCTAACAAACACAATGTACAGGGTTTGATTCAGTCCTTAGGTTATTGGCTAGGCTTAGAAAGTCTCTTCAGGGCAGTTATCCTAATATTCATCTATGAACTTATATTTAGTGAGCTAAGAACAAAAAGAAACGATACCAAATTCACCCTAATTCACTAACCCAGGGCCATCCTCAACCCACTCTTATTGTATCCCAAATAGCTCCTAGCTCCTTCTCATCCTCCATCCTCCATCTAATCTAAGACGACTATTATAAAGCTTCATAACCTACATACCATGCTAGCCACCCACCTTCCTTATTATGTGTCTATACCAAACAAAAAATATCAGTCACCAAGAAGAAAGAGAAGTTCTCCCACCTGCATAATATATAAGGGTCGATCAAAAAAAAAGGGAGGTGGAATTCTTTTATATCTGGAACAACAACCTAACTATGGATATGGAACAAGCTAAAGGGGCGCTAACTACCCTCAAGAAACCATTGTACTGGGCAATGTCAAACATGACTGATGACTGGATTTCTGCACATACCAACAACCCCATGCCCATTAACCACCATGGTCCCTCCCAGAACATAGTCACACAACTAGAGAAAAATGCCCACCAAAAGAAAGTATATAGTAAGATTATAATAAAAATTCACATTTGTAAAATTCTGTTATCTGATGATAAAAATGCAAAGAGTAGATATAATTGTAATATATATTAGTTACAATAAATCAAAACAACTCACATTTACAAAGTGAAGTGTCTGTGTGATAATTACAGCTGTGTGTTGTCAGAGGAACTGAATGGGATAGTTGAGTGGAGTGAAGAATTTTAGTGTTGTAAGTAGTTTGAAGGAGAAATTATTTTAAGGGACAGATTATTTGAGTGATTAATGTAGATTGTTGCAATAGGTGAATGACACTAAGAGTGTTACTAGCAGGAGAAAGAAAGGGTAATATAGCAAGCTTAAGTAATAAGGTTGGATGAGAGGCAATGACATTTGGGTGATGAAAAGGGATATACCTTCAGCTGAATCCTTTATTTAGATTCAAAGATTCATAGACTGTTACTAGACTAAAGAACCAGGGGGCCATTGTAACCCTAGCCACATTTTCGCAAAAGAATAATAACGTCCTGTATCCAAATAGAGCATTGACAGCCAGGCATTTCTAAGCTACCTTTATCCACAGGGGACATGTGTGCCAGGGCCGGTGTAAATTTTCTATTTCCCATCCACTTGTCAAGGTTGCGCTTAAACTGGGTAATGGGTAAACTCAGCTTCACATGGAATGGAAACCTGTTCCCTACGAGGGGCAATCTCTGGGACACATATCTGTCTCTCCAGAATGTCCTGTTTAAATCACCAATAAAATTCAGGTCCCTAGACTTTGTATTTCTGGTACTCCTTGACTAACAAATATGTAGGAGATTCATACGTGTGGGGTTTGCAGAAAACTTCTGAGTCAGGCATTGAACACCCCTCAGCAATCTATAGGAAACTAAGTAGAGGGAAAAGGCTTTAAGTCACTCTACATAAGGCAGGTTTGTTGCACCATGTATTCTTTTTGTATGAAATCTTTGAGGTCACTCTAATTGCTGCATATGCCTGGTCAGGTACATACCAAAAGGATCCTTGTACATTGCGACTGGTCTCATAAGAGCAGAATAGAGTTGAATAAGGATTTCTTTGGATCTAGATGCCATGCCTTTATGTATAAGTTGTGCAACATAAAATGATTTCCTCACCACTGTGGTCACATGGTGGTCGAAGATAAGGCTACTGTCTGCAGGTGTACCCAAATCCCTGACCACTGGGTCGATTCTTAGGGGTGTGCTATCAACATGGCAACTAGCCAGGATAGTTGACTTCCTAAAGGGTAAAATTATCAATTGCTTAGCATTGAGTTTAAGACCATAAGTTTGGCACCATTTTCTAGTCAGACATAGACCTTCTTGAAGAATGCTAGTGTCTGCAAGGGAGATGAAGATAACCCCCAGCTTGCAATCATCTGCAAATGTAGTCAGCCATAATCCTTCAGCATTTGCTTTCATATAAGATAAATAGATGAAAAAAGGAGTAGGCACAGTACTGAGCTCTGGGGGACGCCCTCTAGTGGCTGGCCTCTTGGTAGAGGTGGGTCATCTACTCTGACCTCCTGGATCAGTGAACCAGCTGGCTATCCAGTGGTGACAAAAGGGCTTATACCAACATTAATGAGCCTGTCTATAATGTCTGAGTGGGGTATTGTATCAAAAGCCTTGGCCAGGTCAAGGTAAGCTGTTTGCACAGTCTTACCTTCGTCCAATGCTTTTTGACCCTCTCAAAAATGTCTACCAGATTTAATAGACATGACTTTCCTTTAACAAAGCTGAACTGTGGTGGGTGCAGCATTTGCATGTTACCTATGTCCTCATTTATCATGACCAGGATGATTCTTTCCATGGCCTTACATACTGAGCTAGTAAGACTTATGGGTCTGTAGTTACTCGGATCAGTGGTTGGTCCTCCTCTATGGGTTGTCAATTTACCTGCGGCAATGGCTACAATGCCTCAGAAAACCCATCTCAACCAGACTAGCCACAGAGTCAGGAAGTGCATATCCATGGCCACTGATCTACTAGGGAGGAGACAGGAAAACTTAAATATTGAATAGGTCAATAATACAAGGGACCTGATGATCAGTCCTCAGCTATGCACATAACAGATGCTCGGGTAGTTAAACAATCTGTCTAGACAGTACAGCCACAAGAGTGCAGACTACAAACCAGAACAAAGACACATAAAATAACATGCTCAATAAGCCATCACCAGCAATTCCCAGCTCAGAAGGGTGAAAGCTAGTCACTCCACCCACGAGAGTGTAGCCCACAAACCTAATATAAATAATTTGGATTATTTGGTTTGGAGCCTAAGTGCTTAAACCAGAGCAAATACACTTATAATAATAGGCATAATAAGCCTTCATCAGCAGTTCCGAGCTCAGAAGGGTAGATGCTACCCTCTCCTCCAACAAGAGTGTAGACCACAAACATTCTTCATGTAAAATAACTGTTTTAGAGCCCAAGTGCTTAAACCAGAACTAAGAGACTTTTAGAATAACAGACACTATAAGCTTTCAACCAGCAATTTCCAGCACAGAAGGGTGTAGGTTATCCTATCCTGACACAAGTGTATAAATCACAGACCTTCCTGATGTAACACAACTGGTTTGGAGCCCAAGTGTTTAAATGAGAACTAAGATATTTAAAAATAACAGACACTATAAGCCTTCAACCAGCAATTCCCAGCTCAGAAGAGTTTAGGCTATCCTCTCCTGCTACAAGAGTATAGACCACAAACCTTTTTAATGTAAAATAATTGCTTGAAGCCCAAGAGCTACAACCATAACTAAGAACTTTAGAGTAACAGACACAATAAGACTTCAACCAGCAATTCCCAACTTAGAAGGGTGTAAGCTACCTTTCCTGTCACAAGAGTGTAGACAGCAAACCTTCCTTATGTAAGATATCTAGTTTGAAGCCCAAGTGCTTAATCAAAACTAAGAGACTTAGAATAACAGTCATAATTTAATCAGGCTATGAACAAGCAGGGATAAAGGCAGGAGATTAAATGCAACTGAATAATTTAAGAATGTGTAGCAAAAAGCTCAATAAATAACCAGATACAGTAAAAGCAGCTGAATAAAGTCCATTTTTTTCTTTTCTTTTCTTTTCTTTAAGTAAGTGGGATGGGAGGAAACAGAAGATAATTCAAGTTTAAGAGACTAAGGGGGTCGGCCTTCCCAGCTGATGTGTCTGTACTTAGAATGAGCTGATGTGATGGGTCTGGGAGGAGTGTCCAAAATCAGATTTATACTAGGGGTGGGCAAATCAAAAGTCATCAAGATTTAAAGTACAACAGCAGTAGGGTGGATAGTTGGGAAAAATCAAATGCAGACAGAGATCAGCAATAGTCAGGCAGAAGCCTCTAAATATTTCTTGTTAAATGAGGAATGCTGTTTCTTAGCTTATTCCACTAACTGGCTGGAATTTATTCACTGTCTGCAAAGGAATTACTTTCTAACTGACCCTAGCCAAGGCTTCTAACAACTCCAAAAGAAAAATAAAAACATAAAACAAAACAAAATGCAATAAAAAAAAAAAGATAAAAAACAAAAGCAACCAAAGCTTAAATGAATAACTTCAATTCAAAATCAAATGCAGACAGAGATCAGCAATAGTCAGGCAGAAAACAACACGTCAAGATAAGGTGTCTTTTATTTGTGATTCAGTATTTAAAGTTTAGCACCTAGAAGAGAACAGCAGTGGTTTGCACAATAGAGTTTAATTTGTGGGTGAGAAAGGTTGTCGAAGTGGTTTTGCTGCTTGGCAAGAGAAGGTCTAATTGACTAGGAGTTTGAATAGCTGGAATCCTAGGAGAAGGTTATCCTTTTGTTTGACAGGTAACTATTTTGCTTTATTCAGTGTTTTATAGTGTTGTTCATGTTTAGGGGACTTGATAATAAATAAACCACAAGATTCTGAAATAAGTCCTTGTGGATCAGTGTTTTTCCCTGGTTAAGCAATATAAGCAAATAAATGGATGTCTGAATGATTGGATGACAACTAGTGGTTTTGAGTTACTTCACTGAACCTTCTGGTAATGAATGCCCTGGGTCTTGCTTGTGGAATAGCTTTCAGCTCAATGACAGTAAGATGAATGATAATATTTAATTGAGCAAATATATACTCTGAAATGGCAGAGCTGAAAAGTACTTGGTGAAATGAAAGATACTAAATACAAGTGGAGCAGTAGAGTAGCTAGGGTGGGGCAAAGCAGGCAGCTGCCATGGCCACAAAGTGTTAGGCAACACAATCAGTAGATTGCAAACCATCTTCACTCAGTGTAGTACTGGCACTAAATTCTGAGTATTGCATTTGTAGTCTGAAATGAAGTGCTTTAGCAATCTTTGTGTGGCATAAACCTTAGTGGCTGCTTGCTACAAATGCTCGAATTAGTGTGCTACAATTTAAATAGAAAAAGAGTTTTTATTTTGCTTATTTTTTCAGAAAGTTCATTATCAATACTTCAAAGCATAAGTGTTTTAGCACTGTTTGTAGACTGTAGCAGCACATTGTGAAGACTATTGACACAATGTGATGCAACGCACAGTTCAAAGGGTAAGAAAGAGAGCTGATAATGTGATCCAGACACATAAAACCTTAAGAAATGCCTGATGTCTGGATGAATAGGAATGTGATGATAAACATCTTTTAAATCTAGTTATAACAGGAAACATGAAGGAGAAAGAAAAGGTAACAGGTTGGGAAATGGCATAATTTTGAATCACAAACATTTATTTTTGAAAAAAATATCCAAAACTAGTCGCCAAGCATTTTCTTACTTTGGCACTAAACACATCTTTGAATATAACTCCTTTCCCACCTTGGAAGGGGGAACTGGTTCTATCACTTCCTGGGAAAGCATGTGATGAAGGACAAGTGGAAACCAAAGAGTCTGGTGTGGAGGATGAGGTATTGCCACCAGAAAAGGAGGGATTCCTCCCACTACTGTCTGTAACCTTGATGAATGGTTGCCACAACCCATTTGTCTGAAACTATCTGTTGTCAAAGACAAAGAGAAAATGGATATTCTGACTTTATGGATGAAAGAAGAGGCAGTCAGGGTGGGAGGGGGTAATAAAGTCTGACTTATTGGACTGCCCTTAGTTTTGTGAGTTTCCAAAATTCTTCTTGGGACCCCCTTGCCATTTCTTTTTAAACATCTATTTACCTGCATTTTGTTGAAGCTGTTTATTTTGTTTTGTAAAAAAATCTGAATAAGGAGTTACAGAATCTCTTGGAAAATTTGAAAAAGGAGGTCTGAAAAATCTTAGAGATTCCCTTTATCAGCTTTCTCCTTTCATTACACTTTTTGATCAACTATGTAGCAGAGCGGCCAAAAACTAAATCTCTATCCAAAGGAGAATTTAAAATCTCATTTTGTCATCATCTGGGAGGTTCTGAGAATGCTATCATGCAAACCTCCTCAAAACAATATCAGTGGTCATAACCTCTGAACTATCAAAAGAGTCATACAGACACTTTATGCCATGATTAGTGACTTCAACAGCAGAAGAAATTAAATTGTTTAAAGCAGATTTTTCCTCACAATCCTCACAATAAGAAACTTTACACAAAGCACTGCTCATACCTCCACAGTTACTCAGGACAAACCTTAACACATGAGGCTGACAATTCAAAATTTTGAAAATCGAACTTGCAGACACATATCCCCTTTTTTCCCATACTTATTAATAATCTCATCCTTTTCAGAAATAGTAGTATCAAATTAGCAAAGTGTCTAGCAGTGGAAGGATAAGCTATACCTATAGCTGTTGGGTCAGGATTGGGATGAGTGTATAAAAAATAAAAAGACTGTGGAACTTTATACATCCTATCTGCCTTTTCAGGGGCAGCTGTCTGAATCTCAAAAAAATTACAGGCAGTAAAACACACATCTTCAAAGGTTGACAAAAACTGGAGGAATGGTTCAGGTTCTGGAAATTCCATCTTTAACAGCTCACAGTATTTTCTTAGGGACTGAGAACCCTGAGTGTTTCCCACTAAAAACACTGGCAGATTCTAGAAATAGTTTCAGAGAAAGAGACCCTTCCCCACAAGAAGAGTCAAAAAACATGTTCTCCTCTGAGTCTTAATCAGAAATCAGAGGGGAAAAACTATCTCTTCCCTCTCTCAGGTCTGAAAAGAGGTGGTCTCCCTTATTCACTGAGGGGACCCCAAACAGCCACAGAGTCTGAGCCCTAGTTTATAGTCGCTGTAGGCACTACATCAGAGAGATCCAGGGTAACAGATGAGTGGTCTGAGGTACAACAAATCACCATAGCAGAGTTGCTCACCTGCAATTGGGGCAGATTACTCATCTGCCATGATGGCAAAAGCTGTTGTTTAACTTTTTCTTTTTTTTGCTAGAAGAAGGATCAATTATGGGACCAACAGACTGTTCCATAGTCAAGTCAACAAATAATGCCGTTTTTTTCAGAGGAAAACAACAAATGCTGGGAAAACAAAAAGTCCCCAAAGAAAGAAACAAAAAGTCATTAAATGTTAACTTTTTTCATAGACAAACACAGTAAAAACACTTTAAAACACTTTGTCAGTCCCTCAAAGAAAATAAACACAATAGAGGAATGTGTTTCTGTTACTTTAAATGACAAATTAACTGACAGGAAAAAAGTACACTCCCTTTTACAAGTGCAGTACAGTCTTGTGACAGTCCATTAAAACACAAACCCATAGCTTGAAAATAATTTTCCTGAAGAGGACAATATCAGTAAGAAACAAAATGATTAAATGGAGGTTTGTTTGTTTTTTTTTTTCCTTAAAGGGAGCTTATCTGTCTAGCAAAGGAATAGCATAAGCTGACTGTCGATACTCTACAGCTGAAGAGCAATGTACTTTTCAGTGACAGAAAAGGTCGTGACGGGCTTGGCATTCAAACTTGTCATTTAGTAAGCTCAGCTCAAGCTGCCTGACATGTTGGGTGCATGTAAGGTGCCAGAAGCTTTGGAACCTGGCCTGCTGTTATATCCTTGACAGGATATAACCCATATAGCCAAGATTTCTCTAGTAGTGATTGATATGATGAGCATATACTGTTGAATTTTGCACAACATGTTCACTAAAAGAGGTAACAGTTCAAAAATGTTCCGTTCTCATACATGGTTTTAGCTTTTAAATGCAATGGAAAGCTGGATTTCAAATAGTGAAGATATATATGACTCATAAACTTTTTTTGAATAAATGTCAGTAGTAAGCTGCACAGAAAATGCAACTTAAGTAAATTACAAATTGTTTGTATATTTTATGGCAATTTCATGAAAGTTAAAAATGGCCACTTACATTTGAAAGTTTAAGCATAAATGAAAAAAGTGTGCAATACAGAACAGTGGCTCACAGTATTAAATCTTAGCGAATATATTTATGCAAAGTTAAATACAGAGTTGACAAAGTATCAAACCAACCTCTAATCTTTTATCACAACTTCTATATCCAGGACCACTACTATCATACAGAAACCCTATGGACATTTATAGGGATGTAGAAGAGGCTTTCAGACCATGTACTTTATAAGCATTGTATGTTGCCTTGATGAAAGACTTTTACAAGGCTAATTATGGCTATATGCGTCACTAGCATGTTTGATTTTCAACACATAGTGGTCCAAAGTTCCAGAGGCAAAAACAGCTATTGATTCTTGTAACCAGGAAAGCTGTGGGAATTGTGGCTAGTCATGAACATTAAAGTGACCAATAGGCTTTCCTCTGCTTTACCAGCTGACCCATTACTGATTTATACTAACCCAGCTAAACTAGCTTCAAAGTATAACTGTTCACCTGTATGATTAACTGAATATACTTGAAACTGCACAATAAATTCAACAAATGGCAACAAGTCTCTTGAGATATTTTCAACAACTGGCTCTCATTTGGTTTGGGTATGCTTTTAAAATAGTACTCTGTTATATTATTTTACTTTGTCAAACTAATACCCTCTGTTTTACTGTAAATACCTGCCTTGCAGAACACAAACTCACACAGTTTGCCATTAGTCAATGCATCCTAAAAGTATATATATGACACAGCCCATCATGTTTTATAAATGTCTGCCATACAACATATTTTGTTTGTTCCATAAGCAGTAACAAGACTGTGCTACCACTAACGTAACCACAGGAATTATTAATATACCTGATTATTTATTTTATACAATTGATGTTTATACTAGCTGAATGGTTAAGTGACCAAAATGATAGGCTGTCTCTGTTCCATATGATGACCTCACCCATCAGTTCTTTACCAAAGGGATGGTAGTCCTTTAGATGCACAGTTTCTGGGAAATAACATGCTATTCTAAAGTTCAAAATTGTAAGAACTGCAACTCTCAGGCTATAATGCATGAATGGTATTTTAATAACTTTGTAAAGATATGGGCTAGTGCCAGCATAGCTAGCTGGAGTTTTGTAAAGGATGATATCCTTTTGAATATGAAACTGATGTGTACAAAATGCTTGTGTTGCAAATGTATTAGAACTGCATGGCATTTGAATACCAAACTGGCTTTTAGAGATGCTTATGTTACAAATGCATTAGAACTGTATGGTATTTGAATATCAAAATGTATTTGTAAAGTTGCTAGTGTTGAAAAATATATCAACACTGGGTCCTGCTGGACAGAGAAGGGATATACACATGAGACAGTATGTATAAATGTTAGCAAAGGACCCTGGAAGAGCAGAGTTTAACCAGATACCTTACTTTATAAATAAGGGAAATGTAAATGAGCTGATAAACCATTAAAATGGCATCCCACAGTGATGAATAGGATCAGAGATGGTAGGTTTGGAAGAAGCCACTGTTTATTAGCTTCAGTAAAAAGAGGGGAGGAGCTGTCATTGTTTCTTGGCCTCAGGCCTGTCAGAAACATTAGAAAAGCTTTAGATATGCATTTTCTACATGTCTATGCTAAATTTCTCTCTCAACTTCAAAAGGAAATAGTGCAGGAACCTAGAGTCAGGTGACCAGATGAGGTCATTCCCCGGCCCTGGAAATAATAATTTTTAGATATTACAGGGAGTAGTCTCTGAGCATTGAGTATTCTGCCTTGGGCCTGACAACAAGAAGGACCATTTGCCACATCATCTGCCTTGCTCTATTGAGTAAGTAGGGAATAGTAATTCTCCTAGATTCAGTCAGGAAAACATAGTAAAACTTAGTTTAGATATTGTTTTTCTTTAATTGTCTCAGTCTGTCCATCAATGTTATTTTCAATATTTCCCGTGATTTGAACTCTGTGGTTTACTATAAGTATATATTCAGTATTTCCTGTTCTTTTATTATTTATTAATAAATATATTTAAAACGTTTATAATGTCTGGTCCTTTTAGAAAATATATAACCTTTGAGTACTCCTATATTTATTTGATGACACTGTGTTGGCCAGTCCAGAAGGCCTAGCTGTCTTGGTCAACTACTACCATTTGTATTAGTATTAATATTACACAGCATAATTGGACACCCTTTGTTAAGAACCTTAGAGTATCTGATTGTGTGATTGTGGAGTGTCTGGTGGCTGTGATAACTACTTTATACCCTGGGCAGAAGGGGGCACAGCAGGTAAATCTGTGCCAGCCTTTCCCAGGTGTGTGTGTATGTGTGTGTGTGTGTGTGTGTGTGTGTGTGTGTGTGTGTGTGTGTGTGTGTGTGTGTATAAAATCAAATCTCAAACAGTTTGTTTGTCCGCTACTTGGTGCAGGGACATAAAGCCCTGCTTTCACAGAGAAGGTGCTGGAGGACTTGGCATGGACACTTAGCTGAGGATTTAATCATACAGCTGTACTACAGGGGATACTTATTGGTGCTCTGGAGGGAGACAGATATGAAGAAATCCAGACCCTGGGCTGACTGCATCCTCTGTGTGCTCTTATGGGGAATTGTACTTGGTGCAGAGTGCTTCATCTGAAAATACTGTATGCGTCCATTTGTATTCCAAGTGAACATCCCTCTTCAGTGTCAATGGTGAGGATTTAGGCTCCTTGATTATTGGCCCAGATAAGTGTCATCACATATTGGTGAGCAGTTGTGTGGATATTGAATTTCTGCAGCCTGTAAGCAGTGGTCACTAAAGATGGTGTTTGTACTCTCAAGGAGCCACAAATTAGACATTCAGAGTTTCATATTACAAAAGTTGTATTTATTTACTTTTTGTTAGCTTGGTTAATCAGGGAGATATTACAAAAGTGTTATTTATTTACTTTTTGTTAGCTTGGTTAATCAGGGAGAGCAGGCAAGGATATCAGCTCAGGATTATGGCAAGCTGTCAGGTAACTAGTTGGTTGAGATGTGCCAAGCCAAAGGACTGCTGTATGCTAACCTGACTAAAGGAAAAATTATTGCAGCCTTAATCCCAGCTGTAGCACAGACCAGCAACCAGAAGGAAAACTAGTCCGGCAATGGGGATGTGAAGCTCTCAGAAACAGGGCAATTCACCTTTTCCTCAGAGGACTTAAAACCCATCTGGAGTTAAAGAGACTAAAACTGGAGGCCAAAAATTTAGAATTGGAATCAACAAAGTGAATGAGGCATTTGGAGTCTGAAGAAAATGAGAAACTCTGGCAAGCAAAACAGATGGAATTAGAGTCAGCAGAAAGAATGCAAAGTTTGGAGGCAGAAGAAAATGAGAAACAGAGGCAACATGAAAAGGAAATACTGACCCTTCACCGGGGTCATGGAAGTAATGGGGAAGGGAGTAACCAAACTGCAGAAGCAACAAAGGTCAGCAGATTTCTGCCTCAAGTTATGGAGGGTAATAATTCTATATATATAGTTTCATTCATGTATTTGAAATAGTATGTAAACAGTATAATGCTGACCAAGGGATCTGGTATGCTTTCTGACCCCCTACTCCATGGTAAAGCTGTAACTGCTGTTTCTAAATTGTCTGATACTGATTGCTTAAATTATGATACAGTTAAAATGTTTATTGGAATGTTTTAAGTTAACACCTGAAGCTTACAGAAAACAGTTTTGTAAGCATAGATGCAAGACAGATGAAAGTGTGTTGTTTATATTGCTGAGTTAAACACTTATTTTCATAGGTGGATGACTGGGTGTCAGATCATCACTTTTGAAAAGCTGGCAAACATTTTGGTGAGGGAACAAGCCCTTAGCACTTTGCAGAGGACATGAGACTCTGTTTGGCAGACCAAGAGTGCAACTCTGCAGATGAGCTGGGGAAAAATGAGGATTTCTATTTAGGAAGCAGGGCATCAATGCACAGGAAAGGGATACCCAGTGCTGCACATAGATATAAGGGAACTCAAAGTTGGCAGACTAAACTGTCCCAACAAAGTCCACCAGTAACAGGAGTAGCCACTAGTTCAGGTACACGGCCAGGATCAAGAGTTACATGTTTTAAATGTAACCAGTGGGGCCATGCAGCATATAGATGTCAATGGTGTGGAGCAAAACGTGTGGAAGCCAGCAAGTGAAAATAACAGAATGCCAGTTGTAAGTTGTCTGGAGACAACAGAGGTACCAAACTACCACCAGAGTTTGTATCCTATCTTGTTATATGGAGAACAGGCCACTGCCAAGAGAAAAAGAGAGAGAGAGAGAGGCAGCCTCTGATATAACCATTGAGAAGTCTGCAGTGGTTAAATAGGAGCAGTACTTGCTTGGGCAGTCCACTGCAGTCAGAACTTTAGGAGGGGATCCCATTCTAATTGCCTTTGAACAGGGTTCACTTTGACTGGGATGGTGGAAAAGGAAGCAAGGTAGTGTGTTTGAGGATGTCCATGTAGATGTCTTGACAGGGAATGACTCTGACAATGCAATACCTTGTGTGCATGCAGTGTCACGCAGTCAGGCTTGGAGACAGGCATGTAGGTCTGGTAGCCTGGGGAGACCCAGACAGACTGCAACCCTGAAGCCAGGACTGGTGATGTGGCTAATTCTGGAAGGGAGCTACCCTGTAGCAGTAAGCCTGAAGATGAGTCATAGTTGCTGGTAGATGCTGATGTTCCCTTATACAGGGTGACTGCAAAGGTAAATGTCAGTGGTAGTGCCCAGGCTGACAGTAAGGCACTGCTGTCAGAAAATACCAGACTTCCTGTGGAAAGGGAGCCAGGAAATGTCACAAAGTTTGTGTTGAGACTGGCTCAGCACTCAGACCTTACATTACACGGCTTGAGGGAGGTAGCTAGGAGATGCCCGATTATCAAGGAAAAGGTGAGTCTGTATACTGGAACAAAGGGTTACAATATGGACAGTGGACCCCTGATGGAGGACTAGAAGGTGAGAGTAATACAGTAGTTGGTCATGCCCAGAGCCTACCATCTGGCACTTCTAGCCATAGTCCATTACATTCCCTTTGCAGATCATATGGTCATAAAGCATACCAAGAGACATATTATGCAGAACTTTTATTGGCCTGGGACTGCCAGTGATATAACAGGGTACTGTAGGACATATAAGCAGTGTAAAAAAGTAGGCAAGATGAAAGACAAGTTCAACGCTCTTTTGACGCTTTTACCTGTGATTGAGGAGCCATTTCAGAGGGTATCTACAGATATTGTGGGGCTTTTCAGTACCCAAGCTCCACAGGGAAGAAGTATATCCTATGCATAGTAGATTATGCTACTAGATACCCTCAGGCAGTGGCTCTGTCCTCCATTATGGCAGAGAAGGTGGCAAAAGCTTTGTTAGAGATTTTCAGCAGGGTAGTTTTCCTGAGAGAAATACTGACCAATAGAGGTGCCAATGTCATGTCAGACCTGCTGGCTTGTCTATGGGAGTGCTGTGGAGTAAAGCACCTAATGACCACCCCTACCACCCCCAGATTAATGGTCTTGTGGAGATGTTAAACTCTACACTAAAGACCATGTTACAGGCATTTTTGGATCAGTTTATGGGAGAATGGGACAAATATATGCCCCATCTGTTGTTTGCATACAGGGAGGTACCCCAGGAATCAACATTTTTTTTTCACCATTTGAGTTGCTATATGGACATATGGTGAAGAGGCCTTTAAATTTGATTAGTGATGTGTGGGAGGGTGAGTGTGAATCCCACAATCAGTCTGTTGTGGCATATATCCTAAACCTCAGGACAAGGCTTAGCCCATGAGAACCTAGCAGGAGCCAAACAGCAGTAAAAGGTCTGGTATGACAGGAATGCTCTATCCAGAGAGTATGCTGTGGGAGAGCAGGTGAAGGTGCTCATTCCTGTCAGACGCAATAAGATGCAGGCAGATTGGGAGGGACCCTTGAAAGTGGTAAGGAAGGTCAGTGATGTTAACTACATGGTAGAACTGCTAGGCAGGAGACATGGGCAGAAATTGTACCAGGTTAACATGATGAAACCTTACCATGATAGGTAGGCCCTTGTGCTGATTATTTGCAGTAGATGGCAGAAGGAGTCTGAGGGGGATCTGGTGACCAATTTTCTCAGTAAGGTTCAAACTGACACCTCAATGGAAGGGATAGCAATGTCCCAGTGGCTATCTCCTACCCAGGTTTAAGAAATCTGAGCAGTGTTACAGGAGTCTGGGGACATGTTCACTGGGAAACCAGGGTGCACCCACCTGGTGCAGCAACATGTGGATATAGGGCCCAAAAGACCTATCAAGCAGGCCTCTTATATGGTGCCTGAGTGAGTCAGACAGACTCTGACGGAGGAAATATAGGAGATGTTGGAACTAGGAATAATCCAGAAGTCCAGCAGTCCCTGGGCCTCCCCAGTGGTGCCTGTACCAAAGGAGGATGGCAGCACCAGGTTCTGGGTGGACTACAGAAAAATAATAGTCACACAGAGTCAGATGCTTACTCCATGCCTAGGACAGAACCTGAGAGAGAACAGAGAAGCTGAGTGGGACCAAGTATCTGACTACTACTGATCAAGTCAAGGGCTACTGGCAGGTGCCCTTGATTCACAATCCTAGAGAGAGGTCAACCTTTGTGACTCCATTCAGTTTGTACAAGTTCATGAAAATGCCCTTTGAGATGAAAAATGCCCCAGCGACTTTCCAGAGGCTGTTAGATCATGTCCTCGCAAGTGCAGGAGATTATGACCTTGTTTACCTGGATGATATTACCATCTGTGTTAGCCAGTGTAGATTACAGCAAATAATTTGTGGTGTAGGTGGATGCATCAAACCATGGGGTGGGGGGCTATACTTAGCCAGGTTTCCTCAGAGGAAGAAGAAAACTTAGTGGTATATCTCAGCAGTAGACTCCAACCCAGGGAGGAATGTTATGCAGCTCTAGAAAAGGAATAGCTAGCCATATTATGGGCACTGCAAAAACTTCAGCCTTATCTTTATGGAAGGAAATTCACTGTAGTTACAGACAGCAATCCCTTAAAATGGCTACATAGAGCCAGCCGGCAAAATGTAAAATTATTAAGGTGGAGCTTAGGATTGCAGGCATATGACATGACAGTACAACTCTGCAGTGGGGAAGCAATGCCAGTGCAGATGGGCTATCAAGACAAAGAATGGGGTAACATACTCCTAGACAGGCTTATTTCTTTCAAGACATAATTTTCACAGGTAACTTGAAAAACAAGATTGAGTCTTCAAGTGGGGGAGAGATGTGATTATATGGGTTAGTGCCAGCATACCTAGCTGGAGTTTTGTAAAGAATGCTATCCTTTGAATATGAAAATGATGTGTACAGGATGCTTGTGTTACAAATATATTAGAGCTGTATGGCATTTGAATATCAAACTGATTTGTTCAGAGGCTGATGTCACAAATGTATTAGAACTGTACAGCATTTGAATATTAAAATGTACTTGTAAGGTTGCTAGTGTTGAAAAATGTATCAATAGTGGGTCCTTCTGGACAGAGAAGGAACATACATGTGAGAGTGTATGTATATATGTTAGCAAATGACCCTGGAAGAGCAGATATTAATCAGCTAGCTTAATTTAAGAAAAATAAGGAAAATGTAAATGAGATGTTAAACCATTGAAATAGCATCCCACAGCAATCAGTAGGACTGGAGATGGTAGGTTTGGAAGAAGGCATTATTTATTAGCTTTGGTGAAAAAGGGGGACGTGTTGTGATTGTTTCTTGGCATCAGGTCTGCCATAAACATTAGAACAGCTCTAGATATGCATTTCCTAAATGTCTATGATAAATTCCTCATCCAACATCAAAAGGGGATAATGTGAGATCCCAGAGTCAGGTATTCAGATGAGGTCATTCTGCCACCCCTAGAAATAATCTTTTTTAGATATTATAAGGAGTAATCTCTGAGCATTAAGTATTCTGTCTTGGGCCTGACAGCAAGAAGGACCATTCACCACCTCATCTGCCTTGCTCTGTTAAATAAGTAGTGAATAGGGTGTGAGGGCTTGCCTCCCTTCAGTAATGTCTAAAAATTAATTGTTTTGTAATTCTTTGTTTTTAGCATTTTTCATCTTTTTGGCTTGTCATCCATCAGGAAGTTGATGTTTCATAGCTGAACCCAACTCTGTACCTCCATCATATGCATAATACTTTTTTCTGTGTGATATATATTTGTTTGTTTAATTATTACACATTTGGAAAAGCACATAAAGCAATTTATTTTATTGACAATGGGAGAAATAAAATGAGCAAGCAGCTAAGTAATTATCTTTACCATCGGGACATCATGATCTGGAGGTAAGAATATTTATCTTCTCATGTTTCACTGGTGGGATCAGAAACAGGTGTTTCACAACTTGGATGAGATGCTAAACAGAGGTCCCATCTGCCTGAGTTGGTGGTAGCTCAGTGGATGAAAAGATTTCATATCACCTATTAGTATAAATATGACCTTGGATCTCCCCTGAAAAGAGGCCACCAGCCTGGTGGAATTTAACACTTTCATAAAAGTAATAATTGGACCATTATGATATACAGTACTATGATTAGATTACTCAATGTGAAATAACATTTATCATTCTTTTAATACTTATTTTGAAATGAAATTTCTTAGCTGCACATGTTTCAGAATTTACCTAGATTCTATGCAATATAACTAATAATAATGTAGCTAATAACAGATACAGGATTCTCAATCACATTCAAAAATTTTGCAAAATGAAATGAACTACCATAAACTGTTAGTGTGACTTTACTTAGCAGTATATATTTACTAATTCACTTACTCATTTCCTAAAACTGTATTTGACATATACATTAGTTTATGTTGCTCCTGCAGACAGCTGTTATTTACAGATGTGTAAATGCTTACATTACAGCAGTATTTACATGAAGCTATACAGTTGTTAAATTACTTAATATGCTGAGCCACATGTCGTGTGCCAAACTGTAATTATTTTCAGTTTATAATATTCATAATCTCAATTAAGAAATTATTCCAATTATCGCAGACCATGAAGTTTACCACTGAAGTGTTTATATAGGGGTGATTTAGGAAAGTAAACCCCTCAACTTTATTTTCATGCCATTTGGGTTTTATACTGAATTCAATGGGCATTCTTTCAGAAAGCCTCCTATGTCTGACAGCTATTGCCACAAAAATATGAAGAAATTATTTATCTGTTTGCCTCCAACATGAAAGTAGGGCTTGTCTTTAATGGTAAGAAGTCTGGAAACCTCATTTTTTACCACGATACATCTGTTTTCCTCTCACTGATACCTGGTGTATTTTCTTACTACACACACACACACACACACACACACACACACACACACACACACACACACACACACACACACACACACACACACACGAAAGAAAAGAATGATTGCTGTATCTGTGATAACCTTCCCTGCTGCAATCAGCTCATCCCTTGCTATGTACTGGAATTAATATGTGTAACGGTGCGACAAGTTAGGAATACTTGATTGTCAGCAAAAAATTGAAGAAAAGAAAGAAACCGTTATCTAGTAAAGTAGAAGTCATTCTGAGAAAAAAATCTTATTTGCTAAACAATTCATCAGAGTATAACTTACTGATCCACTTACTTAAACAGTACCTGAAAAAAAAATAGTTTGCAGGATTTTAAAATATTTGCCTTTGGAGCTTTTAACGTCTTTGTTAGCTAACTGTTTCTGGAAGTACACACAAGCTTTAGAAACATTGCACTTGAACATATCTAGTATACAGGATTCGTATAGTGATGTCTCCATGGTGTAAACAATTATTAGCTGTTTTTCTTTAACTCTAGTATTGGAAGTAGCAAAAATATCCAAAGAGAAACATTATAAATGACTAAGAAAGAAGAAAGAGATCAAAATAACCTAAACTATTTAGAGACAAAGTGATGGGACTATGAACAGGGATGGAAATTAACAAAACTACACAAATGGAACTGTTTATATAAAAATAAAAAAAGGAGAGGAAAGAAGCAAACATGTTTCCTAACAGAAGCACCTACAAGGGATAGGAAGAAGTACCTTTTCAGAGAAAACTGGTAGACATAGTGGGAATTAGGACAAAAGTAGTTGTACTTCAGAACATATTCTCATATGGAAAACTAATTGATTGCAGATGCACATAAAGGATTTCTGATGTTTTGATTGTGAAATGAAAACCACATGAAGGCCAGAATCCACAACTATAGCTATTTTGTAGGTGCATAATTATCATCAGGCTTGGTTTACCAAATGACATGATGTAATTATTTCTGCAGGCACACTCCTATTTTCATTGTTGTCATACTCCCTGCCTTTGACCTTCTCAATGCCCTGAACTACCTAACCAATGTGTGATAACCCTACCCATAAGTCTGCCCCATCCTTAATTCTAAGTCAACACGTTCCCTTGAAGCACCCTTCTCAGAACACTATCACTAAATAAAAAAGCTCAGACAAGCACAACAGAAAAGACAAACATGCCTGCACACAGTCCTAGCAACCCATTTACCTGACCCTTACTCTAACGCTAACCCACAATAATGCACACACAGACACACACACTCACACACACACACACACACACACACACACATACATACAAACATATATACACACACACACAAAGAAAAACACACAATCTATTTCCTTACTTAACTCTTAACTTTAACCCTAGCCTGCAGACTTTCACACAAGCACATTCACCCCTAATACATGACTACTTACTAGATTTAAAAACACAAACCTTCAACAACAAAACATTCAATAAACAGAACGTTCAACAAAAATTCACCACTTCTAGTCTGTAAACAACTTACAGTTAACAAAAGATATATATGTATAGATATAGATATATGTGTACGTATGTATATATATATATATATATATATATATATATATATATATAAAATTAACCGCAATCAAAAAAATTGAATGAAGAAAACGGGGCTCCGTTCCCTTCTTTACTTACCTTTGGTCCGTTCCCTTCTATTCTTACCTTTGGTCCGTTCCCTTCTTTACTTACCTTTGCTCCGTTCCCTTCTTTACTTACCTTTGGTCCGTTCCCTTCTTTACTTACCTTTGGTCCGTTCCCTTCTATTCTTACCTTTGGTCCGTTCCCTTCTTTACTTACCTTTGGTCCGTTCCCTTCTTTACTTACCTTTGTCTCCTCCATCTTCCTCTGTTCCCTTCTTTACTTACCTTTGCCTCCTCCATCTTCTACCATTCCCTCCATCTTCCTCCGTTCCCTTCTTTACTTACCTTTGGGGGCACTAGCCCCCCCTCAAGTCCACACCGCATCCCTCCCACTCCCCCATCAGGTGGCATACCCACACATTACTCTACACACACACAGATACCAAAGCATAGTAGGACTCTCTACCTGACTCCTCCATCTTCCTCGATTCCCTTCTTTACTTACCTTTGGAGGCAAAGACTCATATAAGTAATGTGTTTATATTAGAATCATCACAGCATGACTGTCATCCTTCCCAGTTCCCACCAAAAATTTTTTTTTTTGCACACAATCCCTTTTTGCACACGATCCCTTTTTGCAGACAATCCCCTTTTTTGCACACGATCCCTTTTAGTATGCACACGGCACCACAAGGCTATTATTGTCTGACTAATTTACCTAATGTAACTGCGATTGTAATGTTAATGAAAATGCACACAGCACCCTGCTTGTTCACACTTTACTATTGGAAAGGAACTGTTGTTAATTTAAATGGCCTGCTAGAACTAATGTACATAAAGGAAGTGAAAATGGTTGCTCATACTTATGAAACATGTCTTTCTGAAGAAGTCTTGATAATAAATAAGACGAAAGCGCTAAAGTTCTACAAGAGTTGTTGGTGTGATTTACTATTTTTTTGAATGCTTTTATTGTCACGAAGTTCAGTTCTTAGTTTATATATATATATATATATATATATATATATATATATATATATATATATATATATATTTACATACACATACACGGGTCTACTTTGAATAACCGAAATTACGTTTTATCAAATTTTACTTACCCAACTCCACTTCTTCGAAACTGTATTAAACCGAAAGCATGGACTGCCAATATCCTTTCCCTGTGAAAGGAACCAATTGGTCACCATGGTGAACTCTGCCATTTTTTCAGTGTAGTGCAATCTTAGAGTTGGTATATTTAAGTAGAAGGATCATGGGGGACAAAGCCCCCTACTGTAGTGGGTTTAAATTTGGCCCATTTAGGTTTTTCCCATGGTGGCCAAGTGGTTGCGTTCACAGGGAAAACATTTCAGCAGTCTGTGCTTTCGGTTTAACGCAGTTCCAGATAAGTGGAGTCAGGTAAGTAAAATTCAGTGTAATGTATTGTTCATACAAGGTAGACCCGTATCTATATATATATATATATATATATATATATATATATATATATATATACATATATATATATATATATATATATATATACACACACATATATATATGTGTGTGTGTGTGTGTGTGTGTGTGTGTGTGTGTGTGTGTATATGTATATATATATATATATATATATATATAGATAGATATATAGATAGATTTATAAATATATTTGTATCTAACTATATATATACAGATATATATATATTTATATATATATATATATATATATATATATATATATATATATATATAAATACATACGCATCTATATCTGTATATATATATATATATATATATATATATATATATATATATACATACAAATAGATACATACATATATATATATATATTTATATATATAGATATATGTAGATAGATATAGCTAGCTATAGCTATATAAGCAGAAAGAGATATGGGGAGTTTAAAAACACTTGGCAATCCCTTTTTGACACTGTAAATGCAGGCTGACTCCCTATAAAAGAAAAGGATGACTTTTTATGTTGCAGCATGCTGCTCAAGCTGCAGTACTTTGATATTAAACAAACTGCTAAAATGAGAAATTATGTATTCATCACAGTCAAGTCAAGCAGCTGTAGTTAACAATATGGGACCCATAAATAAGTGTCATTATTACACACTGAGATGCAGCAGGATGAAGCTTCAACCAGGAGATACCAAGTAGTCAAAGCTTCAAACAGAAGAAATCGATCTTTGAAGTTTCAGCCAGATGCAAATAAAAATAAACTATTGTTCTGTTGTTGCAAGCTCCATGTACCAATTACTCCACCCATTCTCATTTACATATACTATTTCCACAGTTGCACAACCACAGAAGTAACAAAAAGTCCAAAGTCTTCAAATCACTGCTGGTGTACTATTAGAAAATGCAGTGACATAGATACGCAATAGCAACCACTGACTAATGAATTACAATCTCATCCATTTCTCACTTGACCAAGGGCAGGGAAAACACTAAGCTCCAGAACTTGAATGAGGTGATTTAAGTTGGCTTAATAAGATAAAATTCCTTAATTTTGTTTATTAGAAGATTTTTACTCAATGTTGTCTATGTTCTTGTTTTTATTGCTTGTCACTTATTGTACAGATGCACTTAGGTATGAAATGCATGTGATTTACACTCTGAGATTGCAAAACCAAGGAGAAGGACACTTTTTTCCATTGTTTTCAGAATGAGTGTTTTTTTTTCTACTTTGAACAACCTGGAAGTTATATTGTATAACTAAAAGTGCTGTGGGAGTCGAGACATGTGTAGAGTTTTCACTCAAAACAAAAAAAAAATGATGTTTATTTGTCTGAAACCCACTTAAGCACAGATTTGATTAGACTGTTTATTTAGATTAATTACTTTCAATTAAAATATTGATGCAGTTATGTTTAGATCTCATGCATTTTAACTAGTTACATGAGATCTAAAGGGGATAGGATCTTGTCCTTTGTGATGCCCAAAAACTAGGCCGCATCTCTTATTTGAGGTAAAACTATCTAGTGATAAAAAATATTTCAAGTTTATTGCCTTATAACATCTCAGAGCATGTCAGCTGTTTACAGATGTAGCCATCATCTACTTAAAGCAGGTTCACTTCTAACCAGATGTATATCCATCCCTTTCCAATCACATTTAATCTTCATGGATTCTTCTCTTGTACTGTTGAATAATGCTAGTTAATGGCAAAGACTTGATAATGTCCTACCCATATTATAATGTTATATGGCTGTCTCACTATGTAAGTGCTGCATTGTGTTGTCATGTACGTGTTGCACTTGGTAAGACAATGAACCAGGCAGGAAAAGGGGTTGAAAAGAAGAAATGCTCCTAAATACAAATAAAATCAACAGAATTCCACCTCTCATGTCGAGTAATTGTTTTACTGCTTATATATGCTTTCTCTTCTGAATGTTTACAATAATTTTAACAATCTTAACTCATTAACACCTACAGCATTGATTGAGCTGTTTAGTGCTTCACTCCTGCAGCATTAAACATGAGCTGCTTTATCTCATTCAAGCTTAGATCTCTCAAAAGGTAGACCACGCAAATAGTGATTTTCTTACACTGTAACTTATTTAGGCTTAGATTGACTGTATTCTGCAAAATCATTTAACAGCTTCAATGTGAGAGACTGATTTTAGCTAAACACGTAAAGAAAAAAGCTGACTTACATCTTCTACCAAAGGGATTTTTTCACATTTAATTTTTACATGAATGGAAGATCCAGAAATTGCTGTCCATTTTTTTAATCAACTGTCAGTATTATGGTGTTAAAAATCTGCTGTTTTCAGGAGTAAGCAAACTGGTATTCCACTGTTAGACTGAGCTGTTTTTCACTAAAACTTGATCAGCTGATTCCAGGACAACAAAGTGGCAATCAGCAAAGTTTATTAAGTTATATTTTAACTCCAGGTTTTGCAACATGGGGGTGGTCTCAGTTATATTATTAAAGGAGGCACAGATGGCTTTGCACCCTGCATAAAAGTATGGGAGGCTTTTCCCCCCACCCTCATGGAAAAAAAAATCTTCTGCTGAGTGTTTAGTCTCACTGTGTTACATTTGTTCAATCATGTCTCAGTTAAAAGTGCCTCATGTCAGATATACCAGATACGTAGAAAGTATATGCCACACCCTTATAATGGCAACAATGTCTGGCTCACACTACTCTTTGGCTCTATGGGTTCTATTCACACACCAGGTTCTTGGATTAATTTTCCAATACTGACATTAAAGTGCAATATTGGTGGGAGGGGGTTAAACTGATGTTCCTTCTAGGTTGGAGCTAGCTCAGGTAGATATAAAGCATCTCATGATACTTATTAAAAATATTAAGGGAAGTTACCCTACCCAATATAATGCCACCTTTAGTCTCCTGTAAAAAGAGGCCATCAGCCTGGTGTGACTAACCTGATCGTCAATGCATGAATAAATAGACAATCATGCTTGTGTTGTTATTATCTTTATGTCCTGCACTGATGATCTAAGTAAATAAATCGCCTTTTATTTTTGTCTCTTCTAAAATGCCTGATACATTACGTATCCACAGTGCATGTACAGATCATGTGTCAAACGTTTTAATATATGCTTAGGTTCTATTTAAAGAGGCCTCACTCTGGATTGGCCACCTCACTTCACCACAAATATAAATTAATAAACAGGTTGTGCAGAGGTGCACTTATCTGCATTGACTGTTATTAGGATTACCACTTTTCTTCAAAGAGCAACACTTTTAACTTGATTACATTAAATACAGAGTTCCAGGATTTTACACTCCTCCCCCAAAAACACACATAAAAACATACATTTTGTGTCATAGTTTGAATGCCATTTTCAGCATTTTTTTCATCTGAGATGGTATTGAAACATTTTCTTTTTTTTGTGAAACGCCTTTACCAGGTTTATGCACTTTCATTGGGTTTTTTCTTGTCCCCTTTAACAGTCAATACACTATATAGCTACTATTATTTCTACTGCCTTTAAGTATGACATACTATGTTATTATATGGTCTTACCTCAAAATTATCTTGTTAATAACTTCAACAAAATACCAGTATTGAAACAACAAAGTAATTTAATTTATTAGCATCATTTCTAAAATGGTACTTATATATATACTGTTGAAAATGTATGGTCTAAATACAATTAAGATTCTGACAAATGGTTAATTTTACAAATATTTTGAGACTTTTTGAACACAGAGACAAATAGGATATTTAACCTAGATAAGAAATTGTTCCCCAAATTATTGGAATTATTAATAAATATCAATAATAATGCAATGAAAACAAATCATATTTGTCCCAAATTTATAACATTCTCAAATTAGATTCCACATATTTAGACAATTCCTATAGGAACTATTCCTCCAAGATTAATAATGAAAACTTATCTGAAAAATACAAAAAAAAAATTAAAATCTGCAGATAAAACCACATCTTCATTATATTGAAAATGTTTAAATTGGAAATTAACAGACCTTTTGTCACTCCTAACAATATTACAGTTATGTATAAATCAAACAGAATTTAATGATGGAAATGTGATTCTGAAATAATAGCTGACTGGCTACATATGGTATATGAAAGTGAAGTAATCTCCACATTTTGAAAATAAATTAATAACTTCATTCAAGCTCTACGGTCAGACAGATGTAATATTTCTAAATCTTTACTTTTATTTAATACTCTGATTCAAGTGGCTCTTCTTAGGTCTATATTTGCTAAAGCCAGAAGAGTAATTACTAAAAATTGGAAAATTAAAGTTACCCACTCTAGTGTTGAATTTATTAGTATGGCAAAATTGTTTGCAGTAGGGAACTGCATACAATAAAGATGAGAACTTCTAATATTACACATTCATATAAACCTTGGCTTACACTTAGACTTGCTTGAAAAGTATTAATTGTTGATATGTATAACTTTGATGCATTGATCAGCTATGGACCTATATAAATAGGTATTTGTTTATTTTATAATTGATTTGTTTATCAATTGTTTTAAAACAAAATTAAAAACAATCTTCTTCAGCTGGTTTGTTTATGGAGGTGTAGTTGTCTGGTTTACTCAGCAGATTACCAATGCTGTTAAGATGGAGTGCAGTTAAAATGAAGTAAATTGTCACAGGACTGAAGCTTTTACAAATATGACACCTAGTTTTTACAAACAAAAGTAGTGCAGAGTAACTTTTATTAATCAGGATATTCATTTTAACATCCAGTTAACATCCATTTCACATAGATTTCCCATTAGAATAATCTGATGAACTTTAAAATATATGTTTGCCTTCTTGATGAAGCTCAACTTATATGGTGTTTACTTTGACTTTTCCAATAGCAACCTTAAATTAGAAGAATTCATTTGCTGCATTTTTCACTGGGATTTACTTTGTTTGCTGTGTATATTTAGAGGTGCCTGCTATTTCCATATATAGACACACATACTCACTGACACATTCATACGCTCATCATCTGGTTTAAAGCATTAAAGCTCGGGAATAAGTTTTTTCTTGTTCAGAACACCTGGCTTAGTCATTGAAGACAGAAATTATGCACTTTGTCCCAGCTTTCTAACTGTATATGAGTATCAAAGCACTATGTTCATCATGTATGACCTCTTACAGTAGAAATATGCATATGGTATGACATCTTGAATTGGCTTAGTCATAAAGTCTGTATTGCTATAATAACATATAAAACATCATATCTGTGTCCTTACTGCTTACTACATTTTAATACCCATATAAATAATTAATCACTCTGCAACATTTCCATTTTTTGCAGTGCAGATACACACTTCTTAAAATTCAAACAAGCAGCATAAGTAACATCATGGATCCATCTGTCAAATTACTTTTCTATATGAATTTAGAATGCTGTAACTCTCAGCATGTTGGAATCAAAAGTAGCCATCTAAATACTACATATGTTTCCACCTTTGCAGTCCATGCCTCAATTTCTGCTTTAATGTTTGTCATATTTGTTCCCACACTGTGCAATGCAAACATCAGAATTCTTTAGATACGCCATTTTTAATCCAAGCTGTCATGGTGATTGATAAATCACCCCATATCATCTAACCTGCTTCTTTGTCAACAGTCCCAAGAGAGATGACAGTGTTTCAGTTGGTAGGTTTCTGTCTCTTTGATAATGAATTGTGCTTCAGTTATGATCTCAGAGCATTGTCTGACAGGAGCCTGCACATTCACATGTATTGATGGAAATTTTTCAAGTACTCCAGGTTTTTCTCCTCTTTTAAAACTTGTTAGTTGACTTGCTAATCTTAACTGTCCAATTTGGACTTGTCCTTTTGGCCTAGGACTTAGCTAAAGGCAGCCCGTGAAGGATTTTTTCAGTAAGTCATTTACGAAACATATTTAACAAAGTGTTTTATTTTTGCCTCAAACTATAAAGCAAAATAAAATAAAAAATAAAATGCTTAATGGGCACTACACCATATAGGTTGTTGGATTCTTTGTTTTCCTTTCCCTATCCTTCATCTTCTAAACACCGTTCACCCCCTGAATTATTGGAAAGATACTTTAAGAATACTTCTGTTAAATCATTGAGTGCCCATGTTGCATAACCACACCAAATCTTTATAATGCTTATATATTCAGTAGGTATCTTCTAAATAAAAATGTAAGACAATCTCTGATAAAGTATTTAAATCCAGTGCATATGTGCTTATGTATATATTTGGTTAACCCTGACTGTCCTGCTGGGTTGAGATTCATTTCTAATGGAAATCCAGGGGTTCACTGTCTAGTTAAGTGGTTTGCTCACATTTCATAGCAGGCAAATGGAAACTAAGGGAATCAAACCACTAAGTACAAGCAGAAACCTGTTAAGAGCTTATAACTTCAATCCACTGGACTAAATTGCCATTATATGCAGTTCCATACATGAGCATGACTCTTTTGGCTACAACAATACCAAAATCATCAATGATGAAATGAGCTACTGCTTAAACATCTTTACTCAATAGCATTATTGATTATATTAGTTTGTACTGAAGCCTTCATAGAGCATGCTCCAACAGGTGTCTATGACTCCACTTACAACCACTTCTTGAATCAAAAATTATCCTCATGCCAGGATCAGTAATGGGGCATCTTTTACTTTGCCATGCTGTGTTCTATTAATTGCCAAGTATGGCTTAATATTTCACAAAGTTTGCCTGGCTTTGTCTAAATCTAACTCTTGTTTTACCCGTAAAGCCTTTCAAACATAATTAATTTTGAAATGTAACCTAACAATGTGGTGGCCATTAGTGAAAATCCAACCTACCTTTCAGATATCTAATATTTTTGATAACACATTTCATCTCAGTTTAGACATCCTTGATCTCTTATTCAGAACATGCATTTTCTGAAGTTCATGAATGGTAGTTTTGAGTATTATCAAATATATTTTCTTTCTAACTAAACTAAATGCTAATGCACAAAGGTAATCCAGAGATTCCCCAGTTTTACATAACAATATATCTTGATCGGTTCCTCTCTGATAAGTTGTGTTTGAACAGGGGAACCAGGCAGGGGTGTTCTCTTTCCCATTTGTTATTTGCTTTGTATTTACAGCAATAAGCAAAGAAAATAAGGGACTCAGAAATTCAAGGCTATAATTGGTTTGATAATCAGGAAAAGTTGGTTTTATATGCACATGACATTATTTTGTACATTTTAAATTCAGAAGAAGACATCTCAGTGTTGTGGAACATTGTGAGATAGTTTCAACTGTTGGAGGTTAAAATTAATGAAAACAAAACAAAGACTATAGCCATAAGTTATGTACCCACACACAGAGTGATTCAGCAATATTTATCTGAGAGGAGAGGGGAAGAGAGAAAAGTGGAATAAGGTGATCTTTTCAATAGAACAGGATGGTTTAAGATTTCCTGAATGATTTGATGACATATTTTAAAACTACACAATTAAGGCTCAAATATATAACACAAGCAGAAGGCTATAATTCAAAATGGAAGGGGATGATGTTGAAGAGCGGGAGGAGGAGTCAAGAAATAAGGAGAGAGAGGGAGGGGATTTTTGGATGCAGCAAATCCTTAAGGAGAATAACAACCACGCAGAATATTAAATTCATAAAGTAGCAGACAGTATTCTAAGAACTAAGTTAACACAAGAATGGAAATTCACGATTTTGCCAAGAGGGATAACTACAATTAGGTACAGGAGAAATGCAAAATGATGATGACATTTACTGGAGAAAACTGGCAAAAAACCAAGGTATTGGGGGCAAATAACTAGAGGGGGAAAGGTAATAGAGTGTGATGAGGCCAAGATGACATTTGGACTGCAGGCTATAGACTGCTTTCCCTACCCATGATCGATACCAGAGTATAGGCAAAGAAAAGGGGATAGGGGATCCTAAGTGAAAGACCTGCTCTCGTAGAAATTTTAGTTGAGTCTAGAACAGAAGCTGTGTAAAAGGGTTAATTAGCAGGGCATAAAAAATATTGCATGGTAGCTGTCAGAATCAATCAGAGGAGATTAGAAAAGATTGGTGAGACAGACACTGGAAAAGTAATTTACAAAGGAACAATGTGAGGGCACATGAATGGCTCCCAAGTATCCAACAAAGTCCAGAAGGCTTGGGAATTTTTGCTTGGAAGTGTTGGCATAAATATTTTTATACAACAAGCAGTCGTCAAAGAAATTTTCCTTAGGTAGATAGTGAATATTGGAAGTGTAGTAGGGAAGAAAGAGTCAACTTATAACATACATTGTGTGAGTGTAATGAGTTGGCAGACTTTAACAATTAAGGAAATGTTACTATTGAGTTGGGACTCAGGATCTGACTTGAATATGCATAGTAAGGCCTTAAGTTTAATTCTGGTTGCTTCTAAAAAAAGTAATTACTAGAAATGGAAATCAAAGTTTAATCCAAGTGTATTTGAAATACTGAATGTTAAAAACATATAAAATAACTGTAAGTGGGATATTCAGAAAAAGGAGGAAGCAAATTGTATAGAAATAAGTGGAACATGTGGGAACAAAACACACAGAATAATGTTCAAGAGAAGAAGGGGCGAGATTTAAGGGAGACAAGAATTGAGTAAGTTATGTAATTTTGGAATGATGATAGTTATAAAGAAGGAAAGATATGTGATGGATGGTGTATGAAAAAGGAAAATGTTAATATTGTTTGTTTTCTTTCCTGTTAATGCATGTTTTCCTAAGTCTTAAACCAATAATTTAATAAAAGTTTTTTTTCTTTAAAAACAATGGCTTTTGATTTTTCAAATTGAAATTTCTTCTTAGTAACCACTGATTTATTAACTAAATTGAAATGAAATGATTATATTCAACCCATCCATGCCACTACCTTGTTAGTCAGTGGGTCTTTTATTTCAATGATTTCCATATTATTTCCTGGAGAACACTAGAAATACATGACACCTTTGTTTCAGAATCAAAACAAAATGTTCACAAAACTGAATAATTTTATAGAACATAGAGTAATTGAAAGTGTACTGGCTTGAAGGGTAAGTTGACAATAGAGGAAAAAATGACAATGATAAAGCATATACCATGTATAAAAATGGAAAGATAATTTGAAATCCTAAAGGGGAAAACGCAAAACAGTTGTTTGATTTTTTTTTTTTTTTGAGTAAACAGTTAAAAGAATTATTTGACCTTTCATCAGATTTGCTTGATAAATAATGTGGGTATATGCTTTATGTTTCAAGATGCATAATAATAAGTCTTATCTAAAGACAAAATGGGAGATGTAGGATGTTTATGGAACAGAGAAGTGGATATTGTGGAGTTCCAATTTTGGAAAACTTTACTTGATGGGAGTATGGGATATACAGTGAAAAGTGTGAAAAGAAACTTTGCAGCATATGCTTGAGGCTTTGAGGTAATTATTAGTGATGTTGTAATGATAAAACTTCAAGACTATATTATGGTTAAATGAAACTCTAAAAGAAAATGGAATGTGTTAAAGATAAGACATATTACTTATAAAAGATTAAGCAACGGAAAAGTATATAATAATATGGAAGAAAATGGTAAAAAGATATAAAACAGGTCAGAGATGATGCGGATAGAATATTTTTTTCCAATTTTTTCCAATGCTGCTATTACCACTAATATGCCACACTTGCAATTTTCATCCTGTGATTCCTATATACCCCTCATACTTTTTTCCAGTATACCTCAACCTTATAACCTAATTCCTCTCTTTTTATCTATCTGCTAAACCATTCCTCTTACATGGGCAATGAACACTGACCATCACACTAATTAACATTGTATGTAACTTTCGATACTTACCTCCCTCATTTTAATTAATATTGACTGCAACATAAAAAAATAGACTTTGAATGTTAACCTCTGCTGCACATTCATGTATTGTAAACATCTTAACTGTGTTTTACTATAACTGATTACATGTTGACTTCACTGTTAATTGTGCAAAAATTTTGACTGGTATTTCTATGACAGCTTTCTTCTTGGGCATCCACCTAAAATGGGCTTATGCTCAGATGGACTATCCTGCCCAGTAAATAGAAATAAATACATAAATAAATAAAATAAAATATTTTTGTGTGAGCATAGATTAATGTCAGTGTGCTGGAAACACAAGGTTAGAATCCCTTATGTAACTACAGATATTATTTCAAAGTTCAAAATGTATCCCTTGTTGTATTTTCTGTATAATTTCTTACTACTTAAATTTAATTTTTTATTTCAAAACTATACCTCTTTGTACATTGCAACAGAATTTATTGTAACTTTTATTGCTAACTTTATAATTTTGTGGAGTTTTTCTTCCCAGGTCACCACTAAAAAGGGGGTATTTATGATGCACAGATGAACTCTCCCAGTTAACAAATACAAACAAATAAATAAGTTAAAAAACTTATCTCTGCAGACCGTCGTAACTACTTCACCCGACTTCAAAGCAATTTCAAAACCAACCCTCAGAAGTTCTGGAAAGGCATAACTACCCTTTTAAAACCCGGGAACACAGGAAACCCAATCCCTTGCCCAAATACTGATGATACTGATCTTGCAACCCAATTTAACTCTTTCTTCATAGACTCTATTTCCAAACTCACCAGCTCTTTTTCAAACAACAATACTCCTCCAACCAGCATTTCCTCTCAGGTATCTTCCCCTACAACTTCTCCCACTCCTCCTCAAGCTCTTTCATCTCTAACTTCTCCCACATCACCTCATACTTCTCCTCCCCCACCTTCCCCCACTCATTCCACAACTCCACCTTTCCTCATCAAACCTATTCCTACATCCACCATAAAAAACTTCAAGACTATATTATGGTTAAATGAAACACTAAAAGAAAATGGAATGTGTTAAAGATACGACATATTACTTATAAAATATTAAGCAACAGAAAAGTATATAATAATATGGAAGAAAATGGTAAAAAGATATAAAACAGGTCAGAGATGATGAGGATAAAATATTTTTTTCACAGTAAGTTGACAAAGTAATTCTGTAAAATGTTTGTACATTATAATGTTCAAGAACCAAATGAATAAGAGTACATTAATAATAGTCAATACAATATGTATGTCAAAAAAAGAACATTTTCGGTTTCAGTTTGAGTAGCAGTGTGGAAAATGACTATTCTAGAAGACAGAACAATAAGCATTTCTAATCACACAAATAGATTGAGTTGTGATTTTAGGCTGACTGCATTGTGGTTTTATTCAGTGTTAATCCTATTAAAGAGATGTGATTGTGTTACAGTACACTGAGCTTTCTGAGACTGGTACTTATAAATTGTTGTGAAAAAATATACAAAATGAATTATATTATTAATACAACACCATAAAGAAGAGGAAACAACAGCTATGTTTCTTTAATATGATATTCACCCCATTGAACAGCTTTAAGAAGGTAGATTATTGCAGTAAACAGATTATTTGAGATTGAGTACATAGAGACAGAAACATTGGAGAATACAAAGTTATCATACAAGTCTTACTTTTTAAAGGCATAAGACTGCCTAGTTTCTACTTACTTCACTATTTAAGAATTCCAAGAATGCAGCCTGTGATGCAAGTTGTACTTTTACTTTTTATGTTAGCTCACTAAATGTGTATTCAAAGTATGAAGTTTCTTACTGTCTAAATAAATAAAAAAGGAAGACTTGTACAAGTCCAAATATTAGAGTATACAGTGATATCTGAGAATAAATATGCCACTGTTTCCATAGTAATAATACAAAAGATATGTTAGCTGCACATCTGTTTTCATATGCCATTTCATAGTTCTCTGTATAGTATGGTTGATTACATAGTAACATATTAACTAATAAGAGGACATTTATTGCTAAATTGTAAAAAAGATGCTGCAATCTACCACCAGTCATTCAAACGCTACACATTATCATTTGTGATTACAGTTATTTGTCTAATTCAAAGGAGTAAAACAGTGATAATACCTCCACCCCAATAATCTAATGTGGTGAAAATGTACTACTTTTTATTAGTGGAAGGAATCAAGAGACCATACTCCTGGTGGCTATAAGACTGTTAGATTAATGATTAATTTATTGATGGGCAGTATAACATATCCAAGCACCATAGAACACCATCTTTTGCTCATATCCACAATAATCAGCCAATCAAGAAATAAAACAATAAGAGTATTAAATTCAAATGGAATAACTTTATTACATCATTATCCTCTTTACACCAGTATTATGTCCAGTATGGCTCCTATTCCAGATCAGTAATCACATTTAATTGATATTGAAATATGTGATGCTTTCTAACATAGGTATTTTCCTTTCTGATATACACATATTTCCAATTATTTTCATATTGTCCATGGTGCACGCAATGAACTGTCACAGGGGACGCCGAATATTTTGAATAAGGATTTGAAAGGTTTCCTTTCTACTTCTTCACTTTTATAACATTCCAATGCTGCTATTACCACTAATATGCCACACTTGCAATTTTCATCCTGTGAGTCCTATATACCCCTCATACTTTTTTCCAGTATACCTCAACCTTATAACCTAATTTCTCTCTTTTTATCTATCTGCTAAACCATTCCTCTTACATGGGCAATGAACACTGACCATCACACCAATTAACATCACATGTAACTTTCGATACTTACCTCCCTCATTTTAATTAATATTGACTGCAACATAAAAAAATAGACTTTGAATGTTAACCTCTACTGCACATTCATGTATTGTAAACATCTTAACTGTGTTTTACTATAACTGATTACATGTTGACTTCACTGTTAATTGTGCAAAAATTTTGACTGGTATTTCTATGACAGCTTTCTTCTTGGGCAGCCACCTAAAATGGGCTTATGCTCAGATGGACTATCCTGCCCAGTAAATAGAAATAAATACATAAATAAATAAAACAAAATAATTTTGTGTGAGCATAGATGAATGTCAGTGTGCTGGAAACACAAGGTTAGAATCCCTTATGTAACTACAGATATTATTTCACAGTTTAAAATGTATCCCTTGTGTTTTCTGTATAATTTCTTACTACTTAAATTTAATTTTTTATTTCAAAACTATACCTCTTTGTACATTGCAACAGAATTTATTGTAACTTTTATTGCTAACTTTATAATTTTGTGGAGTTTTCCTTCCCAGGTCACCACTAAAAAGGGGGTATTTACGATGCCCAGATGAACTCTCCTATTTAAGAAATACAAATAAATAAATAAGTAAAACTGCTGCTACAAATAAAATTAAAAACTCTTGGTTTGTGGTACCAGACTACACACGTTTCTCATATAAGGAACAAAAGTAAACATTGTTTGCCTATGCAATACAACAATTATACACATGATACCAGCAGGTCACAATCCTGGTTTGTAAACTTATGAACCTATGTTAAACAAAATGTTACCGTGCTAACATGGACCTGTGCAAGGGGTTACAGATCAAAAAGTCTAGGGGGGGCACATAACACAATTTTAGATCCATCTGTCTGATATGTCCTACATTCTATAAATGAATAGAAGTCATAATGGAACTTATTCACAATGACACAAAGGACACATGCTAGGTATGGAATAGAATGGCTTTGCAATAGGGGAGATATTATCTTTAGACTATTGTGGTATTCCTTTAGAACATTGCAGTATTCCTTTAGAATATTATGGTATTCCTTTAGAATATTGCAGTATTCCTTTAGAATATTATGGTATTCCTTTAGAATATTATGGTATTCCTTTAGAATATTGCAGTATTCCTTTAGAATATTATGGTATTCCTTTAGAATATTGCAGTATTCCTTTAGAATATTATGGTATTCCTTTAGAATATTGCAGTATTCCTTTAGAATATTATGGGATTCCTTTAGAATAGTGCGGTATTCCTTTAGAATATTATGATATTCCTTTAGAATATTGCAGTATTCCTTTAGAATATTATGGGATTCCTTTAGAATAGTGCAGTATTCCTTTAGAATATTATGGTATTCCTTTAGAATATTGCAGTATTCCTTTAGAATATTATGGTATTCCTTTAGAATAGTGTGGTATTCCTTTAGAATAGTATGGTATTCCTTTAGAATATCGCAGTATTCCTTTAGAATATTATGGTATTCCTTTAGAATATTGCAGTATTCCTTTAGAATATTATGGTATTCCTTTAGAATAGTGTGGTATTCCCTGAAGATGTACAGCAGTACATAGTGACAGTCTATGCATGCTGCTTATATTAGCTCTGATAAGCATTCAACACTATTCCATTTAATTTATACATTAAAAGCATTGACTATCAATCCACAGTAACTGAATTAATAAAACACTGGTTAAGCATCAGTGCACAAACAAAAATTGGATGGGAGGATGAGTATCTTTCCACACAATTGAAGCTATCAGTGGTGCCCTAGGCCATAAAGTTGATAAATCTACGAATCTAAGAACCTGTGTGAGGAGACTCACAAAGGTTTTTGCACACATTTCTGCATATAAGTGGGACTATGAAATAACAAAGTGCTGGAAGATTCTTCCACTGCTTCTTCACAGGAAGTGATTAATACACTGAGATCCATACATACTTCAGGAAGCAAGCATGGCTGATATCCTTAGGTTTTCCTTT
Organism: Protopterus annectens; assembly: GCF_019279795.1. NCBI lineage: Eukaryota > Metazoa > Chordata > Ceratodontiformes > Protopteridae > Protopterus > Protopterus annectens. The sequence goes on from NC_056734.1 coordinate 204,729,295, forward strand.
CAAAACTCGGATGGATGGTGGCCAAGCTACCACTGCAGTCTTAGATATGGCATTTGGCAATGGCAAGTAGTATGAGTAACTTACAGCTGATGCTTTGTTTTTAGAGATTTGTTACTACAGTACATGCCTATGAGGCTAAGTAAATATAGATAAGCTTTTCTACCTTTCTTACTATACCGATTCTGTTTTTGCTGCATCACATTTGAACACTTTGTCCAAGCTGTTGCTGCTATTTTGCTTAGATTATAAGTACATAAACAAATCCGCCTACCTATTTTACAAATGTTAAATAAAGAAACAAAAATTGTGTGCCTTTAGAGGTCAAAGCACTGTCATCTAGCTTCATAGTGTTCAAAAAATAATCTCTTTGTCAGACATACTGCAGTTTGCAAACATATACATTAATGTGGTATAAAGTTTCTTTAAAAGTAAAACTGACATCTGCAAACTAGACCTAAGTGAATAAATAAAGATTGGATGCATTGCAAAGGTTCACACAACATTACATTTTAAACTACTTGCATTCAGATGATATAGCTGAAGACATTCAAGTAGGGTATAACCTCCATTCATACAAGACCACTGTCAAGCATCACAAACTCAAAACATCTCCATTTACCCTCAGTTTATTATAAAATCTCCCTGCCATTGGCCAGATCAAAAGAAATGCTGAACAAGATGTCAGAAGTTAACATTTTTGTGAAGTGATCTCTTGTTTTCTCTTGCATGTCAACAGAATGAAACTTTTGAGTTTCAGAGAATGTTTTTGAAGTACAGCCTCAAATAAGAAATTAATTTGATTTTCTGAAGCGATTGAGATTGACAAGATGCATGCAGAATATTTCAGATAGTGATCTTCGAATAAGAGACTAGATTGGCTTTCTGAAAATAAAACGGTTCTTAAACTGTATGGAAAATATTTAGTATAGTGACTGAGCATCACAGGTTATGTTAAAATCATCATTTATACAACCTACTGGCTTTAAACACATTTAATTACCATAAACATATTCTGTTACTTTCAACTTTTTGTTATGCAGAATTGTTATTTTGAAGGAAATTAATGACTGACTTATTCTGATTTTAAAAGTAAGCCAACACCATAACTTTGAAAGGAGCTATGTAACGTGTCTGTTTATTTTTAATGTTGATATCTATTTTTCATACTAGTGTTAGTTCTTCCAACAATGTTTTCTACACATATACTGACAATCAGATCCAGTGCAGATAGTGCTTCATAGACCAGACATAAGTCATTGCTAAGTAAACTAAAATGAACAGAATATTGTAATTTCTCAACTTTGATCATGATGCTCAGAGTGTGAGCTGTGTGTCTGTACTCAATGTTACAATCCAGTTACACATATGTAAACCTGAACAGTTAAAGGCTTATAGTGCATGCATATCTGAACTGCTTCTTACTGAAACTGGTACACCTTGTTTGCTGTAGCATAGACTAGATCCAGGCCTGCTGAATCTAGCTTTGTTTGTATAACTTGAGCACTAATCCAGGCATTCTTTAAAGTATTCAGTTGTATTTATTACTGCTTGGTAGTAACTTGATTAAAGTGTAGCTATCATTCTAAGTCTTTTGGATTAAGCACTTGGGCTTCAGACCAGTTGTTTTACATTAGGAAGGTTTGTGGCATGCACTGTGGTGGCAGGACAGGTAGCTTACATCCTTCTAAGTGGGAACTGCTGATTGAGAGCTCAGTGTCTGTTATTCTAAAAGTGTATTAGTTCTGGTTTAAGCACTTGGGCTTCAGGCCAGTTATTTTACATTAAGAAGGTTCATGGTCTGCACTCTTGTGGGAGGAGAGGCTGTACTCTGCCCTTCTGAGCTTGGAATTTCTGGTTAAAGGTTTATAGTGCCTGCATATTTGAACTGTTTCTTACTGAAATTGGTACACCTTGTTTGCTGTAGCATAGACTAGATCCAGGCCTGCTGAATCTAGCTTTGTTTGTATGCTTGTTGTTTGTTTGCTTGTTATTTCCCTGGAATGCTAATTCCACCTAAAACGCGGCTTTTCAGCGCTTCTGTGGATCCCTAGTGATACCTGCATTGCTTACTGTACTTATTTCCTTGTTTCACTTGAAAGAAAGTTACTGTTTCTCATTTTTGCATTTAAGTTACCTGTAACACATTGCACTTAAGTTACCTGGCACTTGCTCACTAAGCAATTATATGTCAGCATTAAAAAATTAAAAGCACTACACCCTCACAAACTCCCCTTGAGTACCTTGTTCCAAATTGGACCTTGTTTTCAATTATAAAGGAATTCCCAATACTATTCTAGCATGTCCAAAGGTCAGTTGTCAATCTCCTCTCTGGTCCAGCTGGTGAATCTGGGAATCTTGAGGCAATGTTACAACTGCCTCATGTACACAGACAACCCTCTCCTCCTCCCAACAAATTCCAACACATGTGAGAGATGCAACCATATAGCCAAACTGGAGGCTAAGCTCTCTCAACTCAGTACTGGCATAACCAGTCAGGAGGAGAAGGAAACCACACTCACTACAATTCCAGTCTCACATAGACCTACCACGACAGCAAACCAAACACATAATCACACAAAAACATACCCGGAGGCTCTAAATAAAGATCTGCCTAAGCAGCAGAGACCTCCAAAGCAGACACCCAAGCAACCGCTACCCCAAAACAAAACACATGCAACACATATCTCACAAAGCCAGTGTGCCAAACAGTCACAGCCCTTAAGGCTAAACAATACACCTGATACACTTGTAATAGGTGACTCTATCGTCAGGCACACTGACGTCCCGCTCACCAGGCTGAACAAGGAGAAGGTCACGGTGAGCAGCCTGTCGGGCGCTAGGATCCGCCACATAACACAAGCACTCAGGTCACTCCAAGGCAAGTCAAATATGACTCAGTCATTGTCCATGCTGGTGTGAATGACCTGAGATGTACCTTCCTGGACTACATGAAAAGAGACATAGAGGAGCTCTCTGAGCATGTAGCCCAGGCCGGTATGACCCTGACCTTGAGTAGCATCTTACCCTCACCAAGAATGATGCCACAATATGAAGACAAGATGATCAATTTCAACAATTGGCTTATGTATTGGTGTCCTTCAAAGGGGATCCAATGCCTGTCAGCCTGGGATGATATGCTTGACAAGACACGATGCTTCGCTAAGGATGGCTTGCACCTGTCACCCCTGGGCTTTCAGATATTGGCAAAGGCTCTTGCTACCCCCATAGTGCCTTTTTTAGGCAAGGCTCAAAAGACAAACCCACCTCCATAGGTATCACAAGGGATAAGAAACTAAGAGTAATGCTACTCAACGCCAGAAGTCTAAACCTCAAGATGCATGCACTCAAAACTCTCCTTAGCATGGAGAACATCGATATCTGTGCAGTAACAGAAACCTGGTTCAGGGCTCCCGAGAGCACCCCAGCAGTAACAGGTTATACCTAATACCATGCTTTTTGGCCCCAAAACTTGGACCGAACTACAAAAGTTGGATTTAAGTATCTCTGCTTTTTTTTCACTGAAAATAGTTTCTGCTGCTTACTTTAAACTAGCCTGAACTGTTTTTTTACTGATTACTGCATTTATTTTAAAAACTGCACTTAAAGTTACATTTAGTTGAATTTAGTCGAAAGTTTGCTTGTTTGTTTGTTTAATTGAACTGTGGAGGCTGCCCACTAAAGTGTGCTAGCCTGTGTAACTAATTTATCACTGTCTCTGCATTTTCTGTGTATTTCTGCAAAGAAACAAAAAACAAAAATAATCCTTGTTTTCCCGCCTTTCTCGACTAGTTTAGACCAGTATACAGGCATTGCTGTATTCTGGGCTGTGGTGTAGTTCCTGTGTTGTCCATTACCTTACTTGGATAAAAGGAAGTTTCTTTGCTCACCAGTGGGAGTGGGGAGCCTTGAGCAGCCTACCTATCCTTGGGGGAAGTGACCTCAGCACAAGAAGCTGTTAGTCAATTGGTTGTTTGGGACCATTCCTAGCTCTTTTGTAGTTCACTGCTTAAAATCCGCCTTTGCACAGCTTTGCGCGGTCGTGCGCATCGCTGGTTAAACAAGGTTAAACTTTTTCTGGCTCCGCCAAGTCTGCTCTTCAATTTTTCCCTTAGAACTGTTCTACTTGCAATCTAAACAGCCTATACTCTATCTGAAAAGCTCAGCACTTGCTCCTAAAGCATTTTGTATACAGGTAAAGCACTCTTAAACAAACGAAAAGTACTTCATTCACCTAAATTCTGTTGAGTACCCATTTCCCTATAGGTCCTTTCTGACTCAGTTACACAGCAATCTTTTTCACTATTTCTAGCATGTCGAAGGGTCAGTTGCTGGTGTCCTCTCCTGTTCAGTTGGTGAATCTGGGAATCTTGAGGCAATGTTACAATTGCCTCATGTACACAGACAACCCTCTCCTCCTCCCAACAAATACAAATATATGAGAGATGCAACTATATAGCCAAACTGGAGGCTGAGCTCTCTCAATTCAGTACTGGCAAGACCAGTCAGGAGGAGAAGGTAACCACGCACACCACAAACCCAGTCTCACATAGAACTATCACAACTGCAAACCAAACACATAAACACACAAAACATACTGGAGGCGCTGATTAAAAATCTACCAAAACAACAGAGGCCTCCAAAGCAGACACCCAAGCAACCACCACCTCAAGACATAGCAAATGCAACACATAGTTCACAAAGTCAGTGTGCTAAACAGTCACAGCCCTTAAGGCCAAACAACATGCCAGATACACTTGTAATAGGTGACTCCATAGTCAGGCACACTGACATCCCGCTCACCAGACTGAACATGGAGAGGGTCACAGTAAGCTGCCTGTCGGGAGCTAGAATCCACCACATAACACAAGCACTCAGGTCACTCCACAGCAAGTACAAATATGACTCAGTCATTGTACATGCCGGTGTGAACGACTTGAGACGTACCTCCCTGGACTACATGAAAAAAGACATAGAGGAGCGCTCTGATTATGTAGCCCCAGGCCGGTATGACCCTGACCCTGAGCAGCATCTTACCCTCACCAAGAATGATGCCACAGTACAAAGACAAAATGATCAGTTTTAACAATTGGCTTAATTACTGGTGTCATTCTAAGGGGATCCAGTGTCTGTCTGCTTGGGATGACATGCTTGACAAGCCATGCTGCTTCGCAAGGGATGGTTTGCACCTGTCACCCCTGGGCTTCTGGATATTGGCCAAGGCTCTTGCCACCCCCATAGTGCCTTTTTTAGGCAAGGCTCAAATGACAAACCTACCTCCCTAGAAAACACAAGTGGAAAATAACTAAGGGTAATGCTGCTCAATGCCAGAAGTCTAAACCTCAAGATGCACGCCCTCGAAGCCCTCCTCAGTATGGAGAACATCTATGCCTGTGCAGTGACTGAAACCTGGTTCAAGGCTCCTGAGCGCACCCCAGTACTATCAGGTTTTACCTCATATCATGCTTTTCGGCCCCAAAACTTGGACAGAACCACAAAAGGAGGGGGAGTATCCATTTTCATCAAAGATACCCACACCTCCAGGTTAGTGGCAACGCACGAAACATCGGAGACTATCCAGGTGCAACTAACCATAGGCAAAACTGCCTTACAGTTTATAGCATGCTACAGACCACCCTCTCAAACTCAGGTACCCCACACAACCTTCCTGAAGACACTGGAGAGTATGAATGTCTCTCCAAATACCATCATTTTGGGAGACTTCAACTACCCAAACATAGACTGGGAACATTACTCAAGCTCCAACACCCTAGCCCAAAGGTTCTTAGAATTCATAAACTCAAATGCAATGGAACAACTAGTCACCATTCCCACAAGAGGAGACAATATACTAGACCTGATCATCACAAACATGGGGACAAAATGCTCCACACCGGAAGTACATCCCTCTTTGGTAAGATCAGACCATAAATTAATCTCACTGGAAATCCACATCCCGCCCCACCCCTGCACAAAAGACCACAGTGAAGAACTTCTCAAAAGCAAACTTCACACTTCTTAAGACTGAAGTGGTATCTTTCAAGGCCCCTGGGCCAGTGGAAACCACAACCCACACTGCTGAATCCTTTGCAAATGCCTTCTATGGGCACCTTCAAGAATGCATGGATCATGCAATCCCAAATAAAACCAAGACCCATTCCCCCAAAGGCAGGTGACCGGTCTGGTGGACCCCAGCCATAAACAAACTTTACAACAGAAGGAGGAAGCTACTACATGACAGAGCAAAATCCCTAAAAGGGAAGGCATCTCTGATCAGTACTAGCAAAAAACTACGATCACTCATAAAATCATCCAAGGCCAACTTTGAGAGAAAAATCGCAAATGACACAAAAGACAATCACAAGGCCTTCTTTAGCTATGTTAGAAACCTGGGTGGAAACTCCCAGATATGCTCAGAGTTAGTCCAAAATGACACAAAATACACTGAACCCACTGACATTGCCAACATTCTGGCAGACAGGTTCAGTGCAAATTTCTCCTCCCCGTGTCCCCCAAAAGGAGAAATAACTATCCCAGCAGAGTGTAGCCTCCCTAACATCTCAGATGCCCAGGTTAGAGCCGCCCTCTCTAAAGCTAAAAACACAGCATCAATGGGACCGGATGGTGTCCCGGGCTGTGTGCTACATGAACTCCAAGAGGAACTAAACCCACACATAAGGCTGCTGTTTAATCTTAGCCTTACCACAGGATACGTACCCAAAGAGTGGCGTACGGCAACAGTGGTCCCACTTCACAAAGGTGGTGCTTCTACGGACCCTGGAAATTACTGCCCCATAAGCTTGACAAGCCTGGTCTGCAAAGCTATGGAGAGGATCATTATGGAACTCATAAACAAAGACATTGGGGACCTACAGACCTTTGATCCTACCCAATTTGGCTTTGTCAAGGGCAGATCCTGCCTTTTGAACTTGGTCGACTTTTTTGTCACTAAGGCCATTGATGAGGGTAAGGCAGTTCACACAGCCTACCTTGACCTTGCAAAAGCCTTTGACACAATACCCCACTCGGGCATCATAGACAAACTCACCAGCTTAAATGTAAACCCATATGTCATAAGATGGGTTGCAAACTGGCTCAAGGACAGAACCCACAGGGTCAGAGTTGCTGGAGCTATGTCAGACTCTAAGCCAGTCACAAGCGGTGTCCCACAGGGCTCAGTCCTGGGACCCCTCTTGTTCTGCATTTATTTTTCCGAGGTACAGGCAAACATAGGAGGATTGTGGCTGACAAAGTTCGCAGATGACTGCAAACTGGGCCATAATTGATACTCCAGCGGACACAAACATCCTTCAGAGAGGCCTCATAGAAATGGATAATTGGTGCCAGAGCCATGGCCTTAAGCTGAACGCCAAAAATGTATAGTCATACCCTTTGGGAAAAACAAGGTACCGACAAATTACCACATAGGCGGTAATCCATTAAGTACGGAAGAGGTAATCAGGGACCTAGGGACCCAGGTTGACAGTAACCTCTCATTTGACACTCACATTGCCAAAGTGGTTAGGAAGACCTTCTATATTGCCCACCTTATCATGAAGGGTTTCACATCTAGATCAAGAGAGGTTATTGTGCCCCTGCACTCTTCTCTTATCAGGCCAGTGATTGAGTACAATGCCCCATTTGGGATGTATCTCACCCGACACCTGCAGCAGTTGGAAAGACCCCAAAAGTTCCTCACCAAGAGGATAAAGGGTCTTAAACATATGTCATATGCTGCCCGACTGAAAAAACTCCAGCTCTATTCAGTCGCATACCGCCTACTCAGAGGTGATCTGTGCCTGACGTACAAGGCCATGTCCAATCCTGAATTAATGGACATGCTCCACCTCAGAAAATCCAAATCCATCAGAGCCACGAGAACAAGTGACTTAAACCTCAACACAGAAATAAATAGGACGTGCTGGAGGGACAGATTCATAACCCAGAGGCTCCCTACACTCTGGAACAGAATCTGAAACACACAGTCACTGTAGCCCAAAGGTCTTCTCCAGAAATAAATGAAGTCAAAGTGAGAATACAAACTGGAAGTCGACCACCACAATGAATGGATAAAAAGTATTTATTGTGAACAGATAAGCGCTTTCACGTGTACCAAGACACGCTTCTTCAGATCCTTACAACAAACATCTTCTAAAACCAAGTATATATACACATTTCTAAATTGATCAATTAGCTTAATTAATCTAAACCTAACCATGTGAATAAAATCATCTAATTAAACAAACCAAGCACTGGCAAGTACTATTGCTCATGTTGCAGAGTAGATGGAATAAATAAATAAATAAATGCAGAACCAACAAAGCTCAAACAGTTAAATGATGAACAAAACTCCTTAGTTGAAACAAAGGTAATTAATCATAAAACTATGTGTCTTAAGAACTCTTATTCAACCAGTCCTAATGACTGAAATAAATATATGTTTTAAAACTCTATGTCCTATATATCCTAAGAGTATATGATGAATGTGCAAAGCCGCTGAGGTAGAATACAATAGAAAAATGAAAATAAAAATAAAAATAAAAACTGAAATATCTAATGTTGTCAGGCAATGGCATAAAATTACTGCCCTTCCTTTTAAAACTCTATTACATGAATTATCAGTAAAAGTGAAAACCTAGCTTATATATAAATCTAAAATAAAATATATAAAAATATATACAGTGTAAAACAACAATATGAAATTTTCTATGTATATATGTCTGATAAATAAATATAAACAGTGTAAGGAAAGTGTATGAAAATATAAATGTATGCATATTAGTGAAGCCATGTGTATGGCTCACTTGGTGATGACAGTATCAAATAAACACATAAACACATCGAACTGGAAAGGAACAAATATGGTCAAACATCTGGAATAAATTAATTGCATGTGTTAAATGGAACTCATAAACAGACACAAGTTACAAGAGATAAACAATATATGAAAGTCATGAAACGAAAAACTTGGTATGAAACCTAGTATCTATAAAAATCTATAAAAATCTATAAAAATCTATACAAATACATGGTCATGTACTATCCAAATGTGTATGTAAAACTGTCAACCTAACAAAAGCGTAGCAGGCTGAAACCTCCTGATAGGGTATACAAATTACACTATACTTTCTTGTACTGACATTGTGAGTATGTCAAGGAGAAACTGCTGATCCAAGTCTGTATGTAGAATAAAAATGTAATAATAAACAAGTGCAATCAAAAATATATCTGTATACACTGTCACTAAAATCAGACATGGTTCAAAGAAATCAGACATGGTTGAGAGAATTACTTTGCACTGCGTCCTTTCAGAGCCCTTACACTAACATATTGATTAAGTCCTGGCTCATAATGTGCTTTGAGTTTGAAAATCCAAGAGAGTTCCACCAGCTCTAAATCATTGAAAATGTCTCCTTCTCTAGAATTAGGTGGGACTGTCTGTAGGATTCTAAATACAAATGAATGTGTTGGATTATTAGCAATGTGTTTAGCCAAAGCACTTTTGGTATCACACTTCCTAATATCTAAAGCATGTTCCAGTATCCTCTCCCTCAAGGTCCTAGTAGTCATTCCTACATAGAATACTGTACAGCTCTGACATGTGGCTAAATATATAAGGTTCTTACTTACACATGTACCTTTGTGATGTGGTTCAAACCTGTAGTTCAACACTGGATGTTCAAACTCCTGGACTGTAGTAATCAATGTACATGCACTGCACTTGTTACAAGGAAAAGTACCTGACTTCACATCCTTGTTAATACTTATATTCTTATTAACATTATTAGACTCTATACATAGGAGTCTACTGAGATTCTTACTGTTACTAAATGTGTATGAAGGTGTGGAGCCCACTATCATTGCTAACTGTTGATCAGTCAAGAGAATATGCCAATTGCTTAGAATAATATCTTTAATGTGATGGATGTCACTGGTATATCTGAGATTGATTCTGACTCTGGAATTGTCAAAGGACTTCTTGCCACGAAAACCAAACGTTCTTATGTGATTGCCAACTAAAGCAGTCTCTTCATTGAATAGAACCTGATTCTTGACCTTCCTAATCTTTTCTTTGTCATAGCCTCTGTCCAAAAACATTGCTCCTAACAACTGCACTGTTTATTGAGTTCAACACTGTTGTGACATAGCCTCTTTATCCTGGTGATTTGGCTCTTCATTATGCTATCAAATACATTATCTGGGATGCATACTACTAAACTGGAGTAGGGTGTTCCTCCAACATTCCTTTCTGAAAATAGTTGTCTCAATCTTATGATTCATGTTCTTATATAATCTCACATCTAGAAAATCTATACTCTGTAGGTCATGACATATCGTGAAACTCAGAAAGTCAGTAGTAGATTCTAACTGTTCTATAAAGACTAGAAGCTCAGATGTGCTCCCATGCCAAAATAAAAGAACATCATCAACAAAGCGTTTATAGAGGCTAATTTTCTTGAAACTATCATGTGTGAACAAATGTTTCTGCTCCCAATACAGCATGACTATATTAGCGTAAGTGTTGCAGGGGGTGCCCATGGCTACCCCACTGTTGCAAATATAGTTGGTCTCTAAACTTAAAAACATTGTTGGTTAAAACAAGTTCCATGATAGCACATAATAATCCCTCTTCACTAGAGTTAAACTTCTGACTCTTATTTATAATGTCCCTCAGAGCTTCTAAGCCAAAACTATTGGGTATTGCAGTGAACAGGTTCTTTACATCCAGGGTCACAAAGAGTAAACCCTCCATGTTTGTATGGTGATATTCACTTAAGCAATCTAGCAACTCATAAGTATCTTTTAAAATTGATGTAGTCTCACTGACTAGCGGTCTCAGTTTCTTCTCTATGAAGACGGATAATGTCTCAGTAACCCAACCTTGTCCCACAACTATGGGTCTCATAGGTGGTGGGTGTATGCTTTTGTGTATTTTCGGCAAACCTTTAATATATGGTATCCGAGGTTTCTCTATAAAGAAATACTGGTATAGATCATAATCTATTTGTCTGCACATTAAATACTCATAGAGCTCTTGGTGTACTACATAAACAATTCTGGTAAGTTCTAAATGACTGATGGGTTTGTATGTAGTGATCTCCTTCAGTAAGGTGAGCATTGCATCTTGATATACTTCGGTGTCTAGTAAAACAATAGCTCCCCCCTTATCTGCTGATTTTATTACCAAATCACTATTCCGTTTAAAGAATAAATCCTATCCCATTCAGTAGTATGTGTATTGGAAAACAATGCACTATGTTTAAAATCATAGTAGTACTTGTATAAATCATCTTCACAGACCTTTAAAAACATTCAGCTACAGGATTTAAAGCTGGCGTGAAAGTACTCTTTTCTTAAAACAAGACACAATGGTGTTATCGGAGGCTTCATCTGAAGCTCTCTTACTGTTAAAAAGTAGTTTCAGTGAAACATTACGTAAAAATAGTCTCAAGTCTTTCAAGACTTCTGAAATGTTGCTGATCTGAGCAGGAATGTAATTCATACCTCTATTTAATAGCTCAATGTCCATGGGTGTTAAACAGTACCTTGATAAATTGACCACTAAGTTGCTCCGTCCTTCCTCGACCTCTCGGCTCTGTTGTTCTCCCGACAGCTTCCTCTTGAATCTGTCTCTGCTGTCTGACCTCCCCCTCGCTCCTTGTGCGTTCTGTACAGGTAGGGGTAAAAACTTCGATGTGGGTCTGTGCTATCTTCGGTTTAGCTCCAGTGTTGTTTGAAATGGATCGTGGTAAAGCTAATTGGTTTGGCGGTGGTGTGCTTTCAGAATCCACTGTGGGAGTGCCTGACGCTCTTTCTGATGACGTCATCATCCCCAAAGCTGCAGGCAGATCATTTAAAGCAGTACTGTCATTCAAGCTTGTCATAGGAGCAAATGCTTCATTATGAGAGATATCTGCAGTATTGTTAGCTACAAACTCGGTCTCCCTGTTGTTCCTGACTCTTGGCCATACAAAGACTTGACTATTTGTGAAATCGAAATAGTCTCTTTGGAGTTTCCGCATTTTAATTTGTTGTAACCTCTCACCATACGCACAGGTTTGGTTTAACAGGGATTCTATACGTTGTGTATACATCGCCCCTTTAAATTTATCATGTAAAGTATTGTATAGAACTTCAGCCTTAGTACTCAGTTCTTTCTCTAGAGGAGAGAAATAATCCAGCAATAATTTTATATAATTGTAGCTAAGTTCTAGGTTCAACTGCTGCCACCTCTTCAATAGATCTGGATGGCTGTCGCCTCTCATTTGACACTCACATTGCCAAAGTGGTTAGGAAGACCTTCTATATTGCCCACCTTATCATGAAGGGTTTCACATCTAGATCAAGAGAGGTTATTGTGCCCCTGCACTCTTCTCTTATCAGGCCAGTGATTGAGTACAATGCCCCATTTGGGATGTATCTCACCCGACACCTGCAGCAGTTGGAAAGACCCCAAAAGTTCCTCACCAAGAGGATAAAGGGTCTTAAACATATGTCATATGCTGCCGACTGAAAAAACTCCAGCTCTATTCAGTCGCATACCGCCTACTCAGAGGTGATCTGTGCCTGACGTACAAGGCCATGTCCAATCCTGAATTAATGGACATGCTCCACCTCAGAAAATCCAAATCCATCAGAGCCACGAGAACAAGTGACTTAAACCTCAACACAGAAATAAATAGGACGTGCTGGAGGGACAGATTCATAACCCAGAGGCTCCCTACACTCTGGAACAGAATCCCAGTCCATGTTAGGCAGAGCCCCTCACTGACTCTAGTCAAGAGAAATTTCGACGAGTGGATGGGAGATCGTAGGTTTACCCCGGGGGTCATCTCTGTGTCACTACTAGACAGAGGCATAGTAAACTAAACCCTAAAAGGGCATAGTATTCTCATCCTAAGGGGTGGTGTAAGCCACATACACTCTGGCTAGGCTTATAAATGCCCTAGGGCAGATAGCCTAGTACGAACCTATGAACCTATGAACCTAAAAGGAGGGGGAGTATCAATATTCATCAAAGATACCCACACCTCCAGGTTGGTGGCACAGCACGAAGCATCAGAGACTATCCATGTGCAACTAACAGTGGGTAAAACTGCCTTCCAGTTTATAGCCTGCTACAGACCACCCTCCCAAACCCAGGAACCTCACTCGGCCTTCCTGAGAACACTGGAAAATATGAAGGTCTCTCCAAACACCATTATATTGGGCGACTTCAACTACCCAAACATAGACTGGGAGCATTACTCTAGCTCCAACACCCTAGCCTAAAGGTTCCTAGAATTCATAAACTTAAATGATATGGAACAAATTGTTACCACTCCCACAAGAGGGGAAAACATACTGGACCTGATCATCACCAACATGGGGACTCTATGCTCCAGACCAGAAGTGTATCCCTCACTGGTAAGATCAGACCATAAACTAATCCAACTGGATATTCACATCCCGACCCCACCCCCTGCCCAGAAAACCACAGTGAAAAACTTCTCTAAAGCAAATTTCACACTCCTCAAAACTGAAGTAGAATCCTTCAAAGCCCCCGGGCCATTGGAAAATACGGCCCAGACCACAGAATCCTTTATAAATGCATTCTATGAACACCTTCAGGAATGCATGGATCATGCAATCCCAAATAAAACCAAGACTCAGTCCTCCAAAGGCAGACGTCCTGTCTGGTGGCCCCAGCCATAAACAAACTATACAATAGAAGGAGGAAGCTACTACATGATAGAGCAAAATCCCAAAAAGAGAAGGCATCTCTGATCAGTATTAGCAAAAAACTACAGGCACTCATAAAATCATCCAAGGCCAGCTTCGAGAGAAAAATTGCACAGGACACTAAGGATAATCACAAGGCTTTCTTTAGTTATGTTAGGAACCTGGGTGGGAATTCCCAGATATGCTCAGAATTAGTCTAAAATGACAAAAAATACACCGAACCCACAGACATTGCCAACATCCTAGCTGACAGGTTCAGCGCAAACTTCTCCCCCCCTCCCCACCAAAAGGGCAAATATCTATCCCAGCAGAGTGCTGCTCCCCTGACATCTCAGATGCTCAGATAAGAGCTGCCCTCTCCAAAGCAAAAAACACAGCATCAATGGGACCAAACGGTGTCCTGGGCTGCGTCCTACATGAACTCCAAGAAGAGCTAAACCCAAACATAAAACTACTGTTCAATCTCAGCCTTACTACAGGATATGTACCCAAAGAGTGGCGTACAGCAACAGTGGTCCCTCTCCACAAAGGTAGTGCCTCAACGGACCCTGGAAACTATCGCCCCATAAGCCTGACTAGCTTGGTCTGCAAAGCTATGGAAAGGATCATCATGGACCTCATAAATAAAGATATTGGGGACCTACAGACACTGGATCCTACCCAGTTTGGCTTTGTTAAGGGCAGATCCTGCCTCTTAAACCTGGTCGACTTCTTTGAAACCGTCACCAAGGCCATTGACGAAGGGAAGGTGGTCCACACAACCTACCTGGACCTCGCAAAAGCCTTCAATACAATACCCCACTCGGGCATTATAGATAAGCTCACCAGCTTAAATATAAACCCCTATGTCACTAGATGGGTTGCAAACTGGCTCAAGGACAGAACCCACATGGTTAGAATTGTTGGAGCCATGTCAGACTCCAAACCAGTTACAAGTGGCATTCCACAAGGCTCAGTCCTGGGACCTCTCTTGTTCGGTATATATTTCTCGGTGGTACAGGCCAACACGGAAGGACTGGGGCTGACCAAGTTCGCAGATGACTGCAAACTGGTCACCCTAATCGACTCTTTAGCCAACACAACCATCCTCCAAAAGGGCCTCAAGCTAAATGCCAAAAAGTGTATAGTCATCCCCTTTGGCAAAAACAAAGTGCCCACAAATTACCACATAGGTGGTAATCCATTAAGTACAGAAGAAGTAATTAGGGACCTGGGGACCCAAGTTGATAGCAATCTCTCATTTGACAACCATGTGGCCAAAGTGGTTAGAAAAACATTTTATATAGCCCACCTAGTCATGAAGGGATTCACATCTAGATCAGGGGAGGTCATCGTGCCTCTTTACTCATCCCTCATCAGGCCCATAATCGAGTACAATGCCCCTTTTGGGATGTACCTTACCAAACACCTGCAGCAACTGGAAAGACCCCAAAAGTACCTCACCAAGAGGATCAAAGGGCTCAAACAGATACCATATGCTGCCCGGTTAAAGAAACTCCAGCTCTACTCAGTGGCACACCGCCTGCTCAGAGGCGATCTGTGCCTGACATATAAAGCCATGTCCAACCCGGAATTAAGGGACATGCTGTACCTCAAAAAATCCAAATCCCATCGAGCTATGCGCTCGAGAGACTTGAACCTCAGCTCTGAAATAAATAGGACATGCTGGAGGGACAGATTCATAACCCAGAGGCTCACTTCACTCTGGAATAAAATCCCAGCCCAGGTTAGGCAGAGTCCCTCATTGACTCTCTTCAAGAGGAATCTTCATGAGTGGATGGGAGATCATAGGTTTACCCCGGGTATCACTTCTGTGTCACTGTTAGACAGAGGCACAGTATACTCACCTCAAAAAAGGGCATAGCAAAATTAATTTAAAATGGGTGGCGAAAGCCAAACATACTCTGGCTAGGCTTATAAATGCCCTAGGGCAGATAGCCTAGTATGAACCTGTGAACCTGTGAACCTGTATCTGTTTGAAAGACATCTGCACTGGTGCATCTGTACATCTGAATCTACTGTAGTTTAGACAATGGGCTTACTGTACATCAGTACCCTGATTGGTAAACGAGCGTTCTCCAGCAGGGTATTAATGTACAAGTAAGGCCCGCTGAGAAGAACGACTCCACCACTTCATGGCAGCACATCAAGCCGCTGTGGAGCTCGAACTGAGAAAACTGAATGGTAGCCATTATTTTACACTCACTAAGCAGTGCCTTTGCTGTTTATCAAGTGTAAAATATTAAAAAGAAGACAACCAAAAAAAAAAGGTAGGTGTGTGTGTTTGTGTGTTTATGACTGTGTTTGAGTGTATGTGTGCATGTCAGTGAAAGTGAGAGTGAGCCATTAATTTACACTCGTTAAACAGCACTTTTGCTGTTTAGTGAATGTAAAATAAAAAAATAAAAAAATTTAAATAAAGTGTGTGTGTGAGAGTGTATGCATGTATGAGAGAGAGCGATCGAGCGAGGGGAACAGAAAAGTGTGTGTTTATGTTTGTCTGCATGTGTGCATGAATGCGTGCATGAAAGCAGAGAGATTAAGTGTGTGTGTGTGAGTGGGAGAAAGCAAGAGTGATGTGACTGAATGCATGTATGGAGGCAGAGGAGATTGTGTGTGAGAGAGACTGAGAAATAGTGAGAGTGATCTTGTGTGAGTGAATGTGTGTATGAAAGCAGACAGAGAGAGATTGTGTGTGTGTGTGTGTGTGTGTGCGTGTGTGTGAGAGAGTGAGATCCAGAGCATACCTCTCCACTGTCCAGATTTTTGCCTTATATTTTTGTATCTTTTCCTCATAAAATGTGTTTTTCTGACAAATCACAGAGGGTTATAGTCTTCAAATATTGTCAGACATTTCAGTTTCAGATTAAATTACCTTCAGAAAATGTATGCTTTTGTGAAGGCAAAGCCTATTATTCTAGCAACTTTCTAAGTTTATAAGAGCATTATTAAACGTGTCCCCCATTTTGTGCCCCCCCCCATTATTCTAGGCTTTGTCCAAATTTCTTGTTGTAAGAGGTTGAGAGGTATGATCCAGAGAGTGAGAGTGATGTGTGAATGAATGCATGTATGTAAGCAGAGGAGACTGTGTGTGACAGAAACAGCGAGAGAGTGAGACCGATCTTGTGTGAATCAATGTGTGTATGAAAGAAGAGGATAATGTGTGTGTATATGTATGTGTGTGAAAGCAGAAGAGACTGTATACTTGTGTATGGGAGAGAGAATGGGCTGTATATACAATCGTTGTGCTTCACTTGCTTATTATTTTTTTAATCACTATTATTATTTTTGTATATATCTTTGATGTGAAATGCTTCCTCCAACACCATTAACATAGACTACAGCAAGTATGAAACATTAGGCGGAGGAACTATTTACATCAAAAATATATTAAAAAAAAATAGTACTTAAAAAAATACATAAGTAAAACACAACAATTTTACAGAGAGCCCATTGTCTAAGTGCAATAATGCCCTCCACCTCACAACACCCCTGGGTGGGCATTAATTACACATTAACACACACCCTGTCAGGCATTATTGTTTGCATAATGCAACTATAAATAGAAAAGGTACTGGAGGGTGTTATACTTTGCTTTGCATGTAGTTAGCACTGTGGTTGATGTCAGGTATAGACTGATTGTCACAAAGTGTACATTTTCAATTCCATAACCATGAGTCTTCTTTTTACCCTGGTAACCATTCCATATTAGGAAAAATCAATTAACTTATTCTTGGACCAAAAAAAAAAACACCAATAAACAGAAAGAAAATGTAGCCAACCACAGAAATGTAATGACAAAAATATATAAATACTTTGAGCTAGTACTTGTCGTGGTTGTCTGCATTTTGTTTTTAACCATCCCATGTTATGAAATGAGGTAAAGAAACGAACAAGAGTATCTATATATATATACATATATATGTGTGTGTGTGTGTGTGTGTGTGTGTGTGTGTGTGTGTGTGTGTGTGTGTGTGTGTGTGTGTGTGTGTGTGTGTGTATTTTTAAGTTTTAGCATCAGCTCCCCAGAGGAGACTGTAGAGAATTCCAAAATCTGTCAACCATTATACTTTGTGCTCTCAGCAGAAGTATCTCTGCTTTGCTGTCCAGCTAGACAAATAAAATAGATACATACATGCAAACATAATAAATTAATTAAACATTAGACAGTGTATACCACAGATTTTTACTTTCTGAATTTCTTCTGTCCTAATTTTTCAAAAGGTCTCCAATGAAATTCTACATACACAATAATACTTTTACTTTTTTCTTGGCCCCAGGTGCCATTATTAAACCATGGCACAACATTAATAGATATCACTGGAGGATTCTGTGCAACCATCTATAATGCCAAAATCACACTGACCCATTAATATGTTACGTCTAATGTGCTGAAAATATACAGCAATATAATTTTCTACTTGGTCAGCAAACTTTCTCTGCCTCCATTACCGAGAACATACCTATAGGTAAAATTTATTTTTTAAGTTCGTAATTTCCTAGTCTTGTGGTGTTGCATTTGTTTCACATGGGAGACTAAGATGAACACAAATTCTTTTACAAAAAAAAGCAGATGCAATTCTCAACATGATCTCCAATTATTTATTACATACAGCCTAGTCGGTGTAAAGAACAGTACTGAACAGATAATTGCTGACTTTAGACTAAACAGATCATATCAGGCGTTTAAAATGTACTTCAACCAAAGCATGTGATGTGGCAATAGATAGAAAGCAAATTACACACTCATAATTCCTCTGGCAGTGCTATTTTTTCAAGTTAACCAGACAGATACTTGGCATTCATTCTCCTTCAAACCACTTCCCAGAATGCTATGAGATTGCATACTCTTTATGTAAGTTGAGTTTCATTTCTTGTTTTCTGCAGACCTCACATTAAACTTTGTTGAGGCCTTTCGACTACACGATTGACATGCCCCTGGCATTACTAAACAAATCACTGCTGCTGATCTTGGATGCCAGTGGTTACCAAGAGCAAAGAAACAAAAACTCTTTTCATGCAGTAGCCTGTTCCCATGAAGGCACATCGACATCATTCAACAGCTTAGGAAAAGATGCCAATCAAGACTTTAAATAAATTAAAAAATTGTTATTTTGTTCAGACAAGATCTCTACTGTGTTCCTCCAGTGTTCTGAGAATAAAAGCAAATACCCCTTCACAATAGAGATGGACAAGTATTTAATTAGATATTAAACTATTGACACAGAAGGAAAGGTTTATTAAGGTTTATTTTTTCACACTCACAGAACGTGTGTGTGTGTGTGTGTGTGTGTGTGTGTGTGTGTGTGTGTGTGTATTCTTAAGAGAAAGATAGAGAGAGAGCAGGAGACAGGTTGGCCTGGAGGTAGGTATTTATACAAATATTCTAAAATTATTATGCACTTAATAATTTTGTGCTTATCTCATTTTCTAAGTGGGGATAAACATACTCTCTCTGAAAGTTGTAAGTGAAAACTTCACTAAGGGTAAAAGTCCTCCTTTCCCTGAGGTGCAGTGAACTCTGAACTGATTATATCATATAAAGGAGTCTAGAGTGTGTGTGGGACTTTTCCATATGTAAAATCAAAATCTATACTATTTCAACTTGTTTTCTGTATTTAAGTAAAATTAGAACCCCTGACATTTACAGCAATGCCTCAGAACCCTAAGCAAGTTATATACAACAATATGATATGAACAGAACAAGCAAAAGTAAAATGCAGATTTAAGACAGAATAAAAATTAGATTGTAAACAATAACAAACTCAGTACATTAATGTTGACTGGGAAGAGCTAGCAGACTATAACTTGATGCCTTTGTCACTGATAATCGGTTTTATAATCTGCAATGCACTGAAGGCAATTAAGGCTGAGAATAAATACTTCTTGACTGCAGGGTCAAACGATGTTACAACAAAGCATAATATTTCTGCGAGGAAGAAAATGGAGATCACACTTCTGTCTAATGACAGGTAAGTAGAATTGATTATTTCAGGACTTGTGGTTTGAATCCTATTGCTCCCATCTGACTGCAGCTCAGAAACTGAATACATACTTGCATATTTGCCATTCTTGCATCTGTCTCATAATTGTATATGACCTGCTAGTACAAAGCAATTTCATTTGGGTCTCAGCCAAGTGCCCAACAAAACTGACTGTATCATTGTTCACAAAAGCATGGAGTAGGAATAAGTCTTCCAAAACAAAGGAATCACTGCTTAGAAATGTTATCTGCAATTAATTTTATAAAGAATAGTGATGGCATTGATTCCCTTGGGGTCTTATGATTCAGCACTACATATTCAAGCAGTTTTATCATGCCCAACTGTAGATGTACCCAGCGAATCAGCACCTACAAACCATATGACATAATAACTTACAGAGTATTTCTGTCAATGACAACGTGTCGCTTGTCACTCTTTTCATTTGATTCTAACAACAAATTTGTTAAGTTGCCAATGCAACAAAAATGTTACACGTGCCAGCTTGTATTCCTGCAACAATTGCTGTCATAATAAGATGACAGATGATCCAGGATGCTCCACAGGAAGCTGGGATAGCTGTACTCATTCCTGACATGTTATGGAAGCAGATTTCATTTAGCAAGGGCAATCTTGGTAAAGCCCTTTTCAATGACTACTCAACCAATGTTTGGTGTCTCAGGGGAAAGTGAATTATCATGTGTGTGTCAGAGGTAATAGGGCTACTTCTGATGGTTAATCAGTCTGCTAGACATGGCCAGTAGTCCAGATTTACAAGCTCGAATGTCAAGCAGGAGAATGCACTGGCAGTAACAGGCAACTAGTTTGCTTTCTTCAGGGAGACACAGTGGTGTTTCAAACAGTGAAACAAATCTGTAAACCTTAGTAACTATTTTGTATGGGGACTGCATTTTGACTTGGCCTCAATATGGTATTTAAAGAAAGAATTGGCCAGATACTGAGCAATTTGTTGGTAGGTGTAAGCTCTCCGTGTTTATTATGCTGGTTAAGGAGCTAGGAGTTGTGTTCTCTTTAGGATTTGTGCAGTATTGAAGTGCCTGCATAACTTATGTTTAACTGAGTAACAGTGATGAGAAAGTCTCACTGCAGGTCTGTTTGAATAAAGGCAGAATGTCTGTCTGCTTTTGGTAAGATCAAGTAATACATGGTGATGAATTTCATGTGCATGAAAATCATAAAAGAGCCAACACTTCAGTTAACTATGTGTAAGACCCCCCCACCAAAAAAAAGTAAGTAGGAAGGATGTCTGGCAGCCAGCACAGAGGATTAAGGTTCTGAGCTGTTAATAAGCTGCTTTCTTTAGACAAATGTACACTGTCTGATTACTTTCACATCCATTTGCCTACTGAATGATTCCTAGTAAGGCACTTGACCAGACTGTGCTCCTGGGCTACCCTGTGGAAAGGAAATTTACATCAAGTAGACTTACCCAGTTAACAAATGTATAAAATAAATAAACCAAACCTGCTTCACTCCAGTCCAGTGTCATATTCCCCAGCTACCCTCCAGGATAACTAACTTATACACTCCTCACCACTCCAACAAATCATCAATAGAGACTCCCTCTTAAAGCGGCATCCATAAAGCTCATCCACTTTACAGATACTCTCTGCTCTCCTGCCCCTTTTCAGCAATATACCCACTACAAGAACTTCCAAATACCTCATAACTCAGCATCATATGCTCTACCTACAAACATTTGTAACATACTCATTCCCTTTCCCTCTATCTGTCTGTCTCTTAGTCTTCTTACACTTCCACAACTTATAACTGCACATATTTTCTCTCATATCAACTCACTACCTTTACTCTTTCCATATTCTCATTTGTGAACCATCATCTAGATAGTCCCATATTAATCTCCCCTTCCTTGACTAGTCTTCTGTCTAACCAAGACCAGAACTAACCAGTTCAATTCATACTTCCCCAAAACCATGAAATTACAGATCTCTCTCTTTCGCTGTCTTTCTATTAGGTTTACAGGTTCATACGTTTATTCTCGGCTAATGAACGCTGGTCCCTCTATAAGCCTAGCCATGTAACTTAAATGTGTCCCACAAATTATTTTATCTTAGGCATTATTATAAAGGGTCTGATGACTACCTCTGTCCATCAGAGATATAGGTGCCAGAGCAGGGTACATTTCCAATTTCCCATTCTCTGGTCCAGTTTAGGGTTAGGGAATGATTCTGCTTTACGTGGATGGGGAGCCTATTTGAGAGTATGTGAATTCTCTGAGATACACATATGTCCCACCAATATGAATTTATGTCATAAGCAATGTTTAGGTCTATAGATCTAGTACTTCTCTCTCTCTCTTCTGTTCTATCCTAAATGCATGTGTGCATGTGTAAGAAAAAAAATGGATACCTTCATCACCTTTACTACCTCCTACTCTCCAGATATTCTAGCTATCACTGATTCTTGGCTTAAAAACAGTCACTACCCCATTCACTTTTTTTTTTCCACAGGATACAACTACAAGTGTGATTCTTGACCTGGTAAAAGAACAGGTGGTGGTATTATGCAACTATATACATCTTCACTTATCTTCTCTGTAGTTACTCAAGCTAATGTCAGCTGATCATGAGACCAGCTGGATACTAACCAAGCTGTCTAAGCAGCTTCCCATTGATATATCCCAGCTGCCTACCTACTACTGCCTAGCACTGTGTCTATATTCAAAACTTTACTACTTCATATTCGAACTACACAGTGGAACACTGGATAGCATCGTTGCCTCACAGCAGAAGGTTTCTCTGTTTGATTCTCAGCAGAGGTGCCTTCTGTGCAGAGTCTGCATGCCCTCTCTGTGTTTGCGTGGATTTCCTCCTGGTGCTCCAGTTTCATCCCATACTCCAAAGTCATGCAGTAGATGGATTGGACACTATAAATTGTCCATATGTGTGAGTGAGTGGTGTGGAAGAATTACAGCAGCAAGGCTAGCCACCCAGTGGTGTAAACCTTGACTATAGATGTTTGGCACTGATGAAGTGACCCCGACCCTATGAACAAAAAATGGGAATCAGGGGTTATGGATGGATGGATTCCAACTGCAATAACTCATAACAAGTACATTATTACCCTTGCCATGTTCAAGTTAAACTTTCCTGTTCTCACCAAACATGGCTTGACTAAATTCCTTGCAGACCACAAACTTCTCTGAGTTGAAAGCATTCCAGCCAGACCCAATTTTAAATCAAATCATCACTCTCTACAAAAAGTCATCGTAACTTCCCACACATCCAGCATCTTCTCTAACACCTCCTCACCCCTTACCGTTAGTGACCACTGTCCTATCACCTTGATTATTCAGAATTTGAAAATAAACACTCTCCCAAAGTTGATCATCTTCTTCAGAATGAAGTTTCCCAGCAACATATCCAGGCTACTGTCATAGTTCTCTACCATTGATTGGTCTCCAATGCTTAACCTTATTGAATTGAACATTACAGTTAATCAGTTCTCTCAAATTCTCCTCATTCTTCAAAACACTTACTTCCTCTTAAATGTAAAGAGTCGTTAAGCAAACTAAAACCGAATGAGTTACCATAAAGCTGAAAACACTTATGCAACTCCGAGATTGAACCTGGAAAACTTGGAAAAAGATCCCGCTATCTCAAAACAGTAAAGCATTACACAGAATATTAGCAAGCAAGCAAACAACTCTGGCTTGAAGTTAATAACACCTCTAGCAGAGTACCCGTCCCCCATGAACATTTCTCACAAGGCCATATTATCTTTCAGACTATTAAAGCCAATCTATTGGATTTCCTAAGGCACTTCTCCAACCTCCACTCTTACATAAAAAAAACAACTTTTCTCACCCTCACAGACTGAACCTAGAAATCTCCCTTTCCACTTCTAGAACTGATCCCACTGGATGCTCCAACTAGATCTGCCAATTTTTGCCTTAGTTTCCTGGATTACTGTAATGACTACATAACCTTTGCCTCACAAACAGCACCATGCTCACAGTGTAGAAGTCACCCATTGTTAGACATCAGCCTATGCAAAACCCACTAAAGCCCATAATTTCTGACCAATCAGCATATTCTCCAACCTTGGAAAAATCTGGAAAAACTGGTTTGCAGCCATATTATCACATTCACAGCTGTGGAGCTGCATCCCATTAGAGTTAAAGCTTACAGAAAACAACAAATTCTTTAAAAGTCTACTAAAACAGCATCTACAAGGCACTTTGCTCTGCTCTTGCTCTACACCCTGATCATTTCTGATAATGAAGAAAATTCATGCTTACAAAATGACAGATGCTCTGTACAAAATACCTTATGGTGATTGTTACACTTTCCCTTCTATTACTGTAAACATTTTACTGGTTATATTTCTTAACTACCTACTCATACTTAATCCTCATTCTCCCTCATCATACCACCACTTACTAATTTCAACCCAGATGTCAGTCTTTGTCTTCCCTTGTTTTTCTTTCTAATTCTATCTGCCACAACATTAAACAAATGCACAAGTAATCTCTTATTTTCCCCACTTGCTATAATCACAAAGTTTATGATACAAGGTTAGCATTAATCATCTGTTACACCTAAATATGCATGGAATATGTATATGTAACTAAGATGAAAATATCATATGCAATGTGGAAAATAAAAATATACTCTATATTGCCTATGTATGTGAATACTGGAGCTTTTCCCTCCGGGCTTCCATCAAAAAAGGGTATCTATCCCAGTCACACTTTCTTAGTCAAAAAAGATAAATAAATAATACATAACTCCAGGTTGGTTAAATAGCATGTGATGCCCTAGAATTCAATCACATCCAAGTCTCCATAGCCAATGTTAATGACCATGTCCTAGCCAGCTACAGGTCCCCCTCTATGGTCCCCTTTTACGACCCACAAAGCTCACAACTCTTAGCTAGACCTACTCGGGGTGCTCACCATCCAACAAAATATCCTATTCATGGTAGACTTTAACTACCCCTCTATAGACTGGGAAAAATTCACTGCCTGCAATGAATGGGCACAATGTTTCCTGGACTTTATCAACACAAACACCTAGGACCAGATCTTCCCATTCCAACCAGAGGAGTTTGTGGGTTATTTGAATTCAAATTCTTTTGGTCTGGCGTTTGCGGAGAAATTTGATTTATCCACTATTGACTTCTTGTGTGTGAATATCACAAAATGAATTGATGGTACTTTAGTTCTAGTTTGTATAGAAAACATTTCACAAAAAATTCATTGCTAGAAGCCACCAGTTGTCATCCAAAACATGTGGTGAAAACCATCCCCAAACCCCAATTTAGAAGATTAAGGTGTATATGTAGTTCTAGAATAATTTTGAGACTGAAACTGCTAATATGGAAAATAGATTCATCAATAGGGACTATAATAAAAATGATGAGAAACAGATACATTTATTGGCTTCGAATGCATCAAGGAAGAACTATTAAGATCTGAAAGACTGAAAGTGTAGGACAATGAACACTCAGATTTGAGGTTTATAACTATATATGGTACGGACACCTTTAAGATTAGTGAGGTGATACATAAATATTGTTATATTTTTAAAACTGATGTATTTTTTTTATCAGTGTTTGGATGATATGTGTCAGTTTGATTTACGGAAGGGAAAGAATATAGGTGAATATTTGTCATGGTATTAAAAAGGGAAATTAAAAAGACAGAGAATGTTAACACTGTCTTTGGAAGTCCATTTTGAGGAAATTGTGTTTATTGCAAAGTTATATCTAAGACAAAATCATTTACTCCAGTTAACACTTTAAAGGTGTTTTCTATTAGACAGTTAATAACATGTAATACAGAATGGGTTGTCTATATGGCCACATGCCAGTGTGAGGTGTTCTACGTTGGTCAAACCTCGAGACCTTGGAAACAAAGGATTTCTGTTCATCTAAGTGATATCAAATATAAACCTGATAGAAGAGCATTGTATAAACTTTTGAGCATAATTCTGTGCATTTTTGTATTTGTAGTCATTGATGATATTATAGGGGAAGGTTTGTCTGTTCAATTGAAACATGCACTTTTGGATAGAAAGGAAAAATTATGGATAATTAACTCATTACAGCTGAGAGACATCTCCAGGCATTTCTGAAGTTACCTCCTACTGCGCCTCTAGGCGTCAACTATTGCCTGTTCATATTTGCATTAATAATTCCAAAACCATGCTACATACAAGGTATCAGAATATTTTATCTTGAAGCATGCATGATGGCAAGCACAACTGTATTCATATATGAGCTCTGTCAATTAGTATTTGGTAGAACTGTGAGGTGATAACTTAATTTTTTAAAGACTGAAGCCACACCCAATGGGAATTAAAGGTACATACTTAAAAGAGCTCTATTGGAGGAAATGAGTTAATATGGGAGCTGGGTATAGACCAGGACTCATAAACATTTATAAAGCTCCTTTAATTATATATTGTTGTAATAATTTATCCATAATTGTTTTTGAAAAAATGTGTGTTGATATAATTTTATATATTTATATTGTTTAAAATATTTATATAAAGTCATGAGGGTTGTGCTAAATGATGGGGTTAATGTTTTTGAGGTAAATATTATGTAGTAAAATGCTTTGAGGAAGTGGTGTATTAATTTAATTACATGGTATTTAACCTCCTGGGTTGAGGTTGCCTGATAGCACTAATGAGAGCAATGGGTAAAACCAGTCTGCTGTTGTAACACACCATTCTTTGTCTGATTGTTCTTTAGTGTGGAAGGTTAATAAACCCACATTTGATTTTCAACTATTTCTGGAGTGCTTGTCTTTTTTGGAACATTTGCTGAATGTATGTGTTTGACCATGCACTGCTGATTCCATCTGTGCAATTGTTGTTTTTGGGATATATATATATATATATATATATATATATATATATATATATATAAACACAATGAATAAATACACACACACACACACACACACACACACACACACACACACACACACACACATATATATATATATATATATATATATATATATATATTTATCAGAATGAAAAACACTAGCAGCAAATTGTATAAAAACTCTTTTATTACAGAATAAAACCAGAAGTAAGCACTTTTGCGGTCAAACAACCCGCTTTATCAGACATAGTAACAATAAAAAACACAGCATCTTTATATACAAACTTACCAACAGCCAATTAATCAATAAAATTCCCTCCAAAAAATACAATTAATAATCCAATTGCCAAAGAGCAAGTTAATTAAAGCAACAGCTACTAACATTCAACATAGGAATACACATAAATATAAAAATATATAGCTATACATTACTTAACTTTATCATTTAAGTTTCTACATCCTTAGAGCTGATTTAATAGGAACAGAATCATTAAGCCTCATGTATCTATGTGCCCCAAGCCTCAGGATCCACTCTAAGTCAATGTTTTCAGTATTGTAACTAATGGGTCCTAGTCTACCATTGTCATGTATAACAGATAAAACTTGAAATAAAAAAGTGTGTTCCCTTCCAAATTCAAGAGTGTGCGTTGCAAGTGCACTAAACAATTCACCTCTCCTTGTACAATAATCATGGTCCCGAATCCTATTCCCTTAGTCTCCCATTCGTCTTGCCAACATAGAAACAAAAACATTTAACACAGTGTGCAACATAAACCAAATTAACCGTGTTACAATCAGCTGATGGATGTAGCTCCCAAAGTTTCCCAGTGACAGGATGCTTAAAAAAAATCTAGATTTGTCCACTTGTGAACAATATGGACAAAATGTGCACTTCCATGTCCCTCCCATAAGTGTAGATGCTGTTGATGCAAGTTTAGGATAACATAGCATCTGTCTCAGATTTTTCCTATTTTTATAGACAGACTTGGGAGAAGAACCTACTAGCTTACTTGTTTTATCATCCACTAACAACACAGACCAATTCTTATGTATTATATGTTTTATCAAATCAATATCATGGGTAAAAGAAAGAATTCAAGGAAGATGAGATGGCCTTGAGATAGACAGTAACTGGTCAGAGTAATAGGGTCTCCCCCATACAGGACATTCTCTACGAACTTTCCTAAATGCTTGATCAATCTCAACAGTTGAATAACCCCTGTGCATGAAAGCATCTTTTAGATAATCTAGCTCGCATGAAAAACTCGCTTCATCACCTGACAAGTGAGACACCCTCATACTCTGTCCTCCTACAACATTAAAGAAGACATGATGTGGGTGCATGCTCCCTCTATGTAGGAATACAGGTGTATAGCAATCCTTCCTATGCACTTTAGTTTTTATAGTATTAACCTCCACAGAAACCATTACATCTAGGAAATTTATACTATCTGTGGACATATTGAGATTAAATCTCAAAAAAGGACTACTACTATTTCATTTAGGGTAGAATGAAGTCAAATCATGTTCATCACCCTTCCAACAAATAAAAATGTCATTGACAAATCGACGATAAAAGGCCACCTTCCTATCATTCACATTTATAACATTCTGCTGTTCCCACTCTAACATCCATAACTTTGCATATGAATTGGCTTGGCACAGCTGGTGCCCATAGCAACACCAGCTGTTTGCCAATAATAATTATCTACAAATACAAAGACATTATGTTCAAGAACTAGCTCTAAAAGCATACAAATAAAATCAATTTATTATGAACTATAATTGTCATGACTAAGCATAACATTCTTCACCATTCTAATACCGTCATCATTAGGAATACAAGTGAAAAGTGAAACTACATCCATTGTAGCAAGTATCTCAAAAGGAGATTCAGATGACTTACTAACAAAACTGTATAAGTCCTGCAAAATCTGTTATGTATCTTTTAAAACAACTGGATACAAATTCAAAATATTCCTTAACTGTGTATCAAGATATATGGACAAAGGTTCGGTCACCCACACCACTCCAGCCACAATGGGTCTCAATGGAGGGAGCGTCGGATGTTTATTACTTTCGGAAGACCATGTAGCTGTGGTATCAAAGGTTCTTTAACACTAAAATAATCAAGTAGCTATTTATCTAACAATCCCATATGAAAACACTCAAGTATATTCCTGTCCCAGAGACTTCCCATACTCTGGAACAAACTACCTATCTATATCAAACAAAGCTCCTCATTAGCACTCTTCAAGAAAAATCTTGATGACTGGATGGGAGATAGGAAATTCACCCCAGGGACCACTTCTGTGGCTCTGCTTGACAGGGGCACAGGAAAATAATTTTCTTGGTTGACAAAAGCCAGGGTACCGTTGAGCTAGGCTTTTATAGGCCCTAGGGACAAAAGACTAGTACCTACCTATGAACCTATAAAGCACTATCTATTTGTTGTTTTATGTTATACACTTCATTTAACTGAATAATGGTGTAAACTGTTCGATCTGCTAACATTTCATTCATTTCCTTTAAATAATCCCCTGGATTCACAAATTCTCCGTGTAAGCCTTAATAAGTCTTACTCGGAGGCTGCAGTTGAATGGTATGACGTCAGCGTGCCATGAATATTCATGAGGGCATGCTGACTCAACCGTAACTCCTACATGGACCGAGTATGAAAGCAGGGGGTGTGTCCGACTGCCGAGCAGTCTAAATGTCCACGCCCCTGCAAGTGTAGAAAAAGCAAAATGTCAACCCACAAGAGCGAGTTTGCTCAAATGTACTTGCACCCAACACCACACACCCTGACACTGTAAACCCCCATCACAGTTATAAAAAGTAAAATATTTATTTATTTTTTTTAAATCCACGGTATAGCTGCCCATATTTGCGAGTGTGCGCGCGGGTGTGCCCATTGCTTAGCTATAGTTAGCAATTCCGACATGGAAGAGCATAAGAAAGAATGTTTATGCAAATGAAACCAAATTGCAATAGCGTAATGGTAGGGCATATGCACAAAGAGGAGGCATTCACGGTTCGAGTTCCAGCACTCCCCTTCTTATTTATGTTTTAAATCAGTATTTGAAATAATACCAGACATATATGATTAAAATATTATTAAAAGCAGTGAAATGGCCAAGGTATCAGTGAACAAAATATATATCTTTAAAGGATCCAGATATATAATAGCCTGCCGTTAAACAGCGCTTTACCCAGCTTAACAGAGGTGCCCATAGTTTAATAGCACTTTACCCAGCTAAGCAGAGGTGCCCATAGTTTGATAGCACTTTACCCAGCTAAACAGAGTTGCCCATAGTTTAATAGCGCTTTACCCAGCACAATAGAGTTGCCCAAAGTTTAAAAGCGCTTTACCTAGCGCAATGTGTTTGCGTGGACATGCATGCCATGCCAACCAAGGCACCGAGGAGCAACATAGAGCAAAGTTGCTTAAATGCAGCCACACCCCCTAGCCTGTCTGGACAGTATGAAAATAAAATGAATGACAAGGTTTGAACCCAGAACTCTGTGCATCAGAAGCAAAGTAAAGAACCACTAAGCCATGACAACATAAGGAAAACACCCACTGTTAACATTCATATACTTACGAATGATAGTTTAACCATTACTAAGCAGGTCTGCAGTCAGCCGAGAATTTTACAAAACGGCCAATCACAAAAAAGTGCAGGAAATGAGGCATATTTAAGCCCCACAGGTGGGAATACATGCCATAACTGATTGTAGCTCACATCTGCAGTTAGAATGTCTGGTGTCGGAGAGAGAACACACTTCTGAGTGCAATGTTGGGGCATCGAGGAGTCCAAATACATGGTTTGGCTCCATGTCCACCATCACGAGTCAAGACTCCTGCAGGGCCAGTTCCAAGGGATGGAGTACAAGGCAGAGGCTTTGAACCGGTTAGCTGGTGACTTCAACAGTGCCACAGGTGTTCCTCGGACTGGTGAGCAGGTTCATCACCACCATGCAGACCTGAAGAGACGAAAGCAGGACCACCTGAACCAGTGGATACAGGAGGCCCGTGGGATGCGGGATGCCCCACAACTGAGTATGTAGCCATGGAATGCAGTATGTAAGAATTGATAATGGAGTATGTATAACGGACAGGTATGTCTCAATATCCCCTCATTTACTTTACAGCTGCAGGTGACCGTGCTATGAATCAGCAAGCCTATGCTGATAGGCTGCTAATGCTGTACCACCAGGCAGGTTAGTGATTATTCTGCATGTATTGTTATATAAAATATGGAAGAGAGCATGAAAGAAAGTGTTGTAGTCCAATAATACAACCATAAAATTGCCTGAATAAGTCCTCTGCATGTACTGTCAGATAAAAACATCAGATAGGCAGAAAAAGAGTGTAGAAACCCATTAAGAAAGGTAACATATGTCTGGAATAATATCTCTGCAGGCACTGTCATATAAAATAAGTGAGTGAGCCTGAAAAAGGAGTGTGCTAACCTATTAATAAAGGTATAATATGTCTTGAACATGTCTGCTATATACACCGTTAAAACAAATAAAGGAGTGAGCCTGTGGAAAAGTGTGTAATGTCATTAATAAAGGTCTTAAACCCAGAGTGTGTCTGTGTCACAGAGTCTGAAATGTTGTTGTACCCTTGCATTATACAAACAGTACTGTTTGAAAAGGTACTGGCAACC
>NC_056734.1:204765549-204803049 GCF_019279795.1 Protopterus annectens
TACACATGGGTATAATACAGACAGATACCTGTTGTCTGATACATGCTGTATAGCAGTAAGCCGACTATGGCATAGTCATCCACATGTACTATACATACTATCCCGTCAGTACCACACAGGTGGTAGCCCTCAACATGTATGTTGGGTACCAATGTGTACATATGACC
Organism: Protopterus annectens; assembly: GCF_019279795.1. Taxonomy (NCBI): domain Eukaryota; kingdom Metazoa; phylum Chordata; order Ceratodontiformes; family Protopteridae; genus Protopterus; species Protopterus annectens. The sequence goes on from NC_056734.1 coordinate 204,765,717, forward strand.
TCATGTTATGTCATGTGTCCCTTGGTATCCACATATCCATAGATATTGTGGAGTCCCAAGGTGTATCACATAAGACATTAGAGGCCTGAATGCAAATCCACAAGGCAGTTGTACACCTATAAAGACTGTCCATTATTGGCAGTCGTTGTTGTGTATGAACATGTCTGACATATACCCCAGATATATACCCTCACTCACACTACTCTTAGGTAACTGTCATGGGTATGTCTGGCACAGATGACCTTGGCCACAGATCACGACAGTGGATGGCCTTGTCACATACATACATATGTGACCTACAATCTGAGAAGCAGCGGCACAACCTGTCAATGGAAAGAAATGTATTCATGTAGTATGCAGGCTTCACACCTATGTACTGATTGAGGGGACATGTACACATATATTTTTGCACCACAGATACCTGATGTGTGCAATGCACTTACTGTTGCAATCATAATATGTCATACCATAGTAAAAGCAAAGCCCACACTGCATTGACCAACAGTGACACACACACAGTCAGTGTTTGCAGCATTCAAACCCCTACTTAACTATGTTATAATACTAGAGAGAGATGCATTAACACGGCATGCTATTTGCTTTACTGGATGGTTTCACTTCTCCTGCTGTATTTATAGGATGGTGACATCATCAGTTTTTCCAAAGAGGAATGTACCTCTTTCAGCGTGTTTTCCCAGTCTCCAAAAAGGGAACCCCTTTCAAAGGCAATTGCACACATACACACGCCCCACCCACACACACAGTCAGCATTTGCAGGATTCAAACTCCTACTTAATTATGTTATGACACTAAAGAGAAATGCATTAACAAGACGCACTATTTGTTTTACTGGGTTGTTGCACTTCTCCTGCTGTATTTATAGGATGGTGACATCATCAGTCTTTCCAAAGAGGAATGTACCTCTTTTAGTGTGTTTTCCCAGTCTCCAAAAAGGGCACTCTTTTCAAAGACAATTGCACATGTACACACACCGTCAGCATTTGCAGGATTCAAACTCCTACTTAACTATGTCATGATACTAGAGAGAGATGCATTAACACGGCACGCTATTTGCTTTATTAGGTGGCTTTACTACTCCTGCTGTATTTATAGGATGGTGACATCATCAGTCTTTCCAAAGAGGAATGTACCTCTTTTAGTGTGTTTTCCCAGTCTCCAAAAAGGGCACTTCTTTCAAAGACAATTGCACCGATGCACACACACCGTCAGCATTTGCAGGATTTAAACCCCTATCTAACTATGTTATGATACTAGAGAGAGACACATTAACACGGCGCACTATTTTATCTATTGGGTGGTTTCACTTCTCCTGCTGTATTTATAGGATGGTGACATCATCAGTCTTTCCAAAGAGGAATGTACCTCTTTCAGTGTGTTTTCCCAGTCTCCAAAATGGGCACTCCTTACAAAGACAATTGTGCACATACACCCCACTCACACACAGTCAGCATTTGCAGGATTCAAGCCCCTATTTAACTATGTTATGATACTAGATAGAGAGATGCATTAACACAGTGCGCTATTTGCTTTAATAGGTGGTCTCACTTCTCCTGCTGTATTTATAGGATGGTGACATCATCAGTCTTTCCAAAGAGGAATGTACCTCTTTCAGTGTGTTTTCCCAGTCTCCAAAAAGGGCACTCCTTTCAAAGACAATTGCACACATACACACACCCCACCCACACACACACACACACACACACACACACACACACACACACACACACACACACACACACACACACACACACAGTCAGCATTTGCAGGATTCAAACCCCTATCTAGCTATGTTATGATACTAGAGAGAGAGAGAGAGACGCATTAACACGGCACATTATTTGTTTTATTGAGTGGCTTCACTTCTCCTGCTGTGTTTATAGGATGGTAACATCATCAGACTGGACATGGTAATGTGTGTACACTTTGTTTTATGCCATTCCAGGAATGGTCCATGTGGGTCGTCGGGTGTCAACAGCTTGAACAGGAACTCATAATCCTTACCTTGTGTGATCTATCTGTGGACACATTGACATTCTTTCATATGTCAACACATATTTATGCACACCTTGTTGGTTTTGTGGGTACTACATGTGTCTGGGATGTTGATAATGGGCTATTCAAAGTCTATGTGAGACATGTGTAGCTGTGTTCAGTGATGTATGTCCTGGGTGGCTGCCTTGCAAGCAGTCTAGCATGTTTGGGAACCATGATCCGCACATGAACATACCACAGTTAGTGGGGTTGTGTGTATGTCAGCTTCCAATAGCTCTGTTTATGACTTCAATCATGATGGACTACATGGCCTTGCAGATCAGACTTCATAGGCGTACTGGACTGCACTTACCATAGTGTGTTGTGGACCAACACTTGTGTGGAGTGCCATATGTTGCTGTAACACATTCAACGGTTCCACATCCTGTGTAGTGGGGGGGGGGGGCTCAGCTGACTGTTCAGGTCAAGGATCTGTTTGTTCTGTAGTTTATGCATGACACATATTGTGAATCAATGTATTCCACTTGCTGCCATGCTTTTGGTATTGGGGGTAGTTGTTCATCCATTCTACATGGGATATCTCCTGGTATGTTGATATGGACTATCGTCAGTGGGAGGTGGGTCTGTATATATGGGCCTGTCTGTCAGGATGTCAGCATTGTCAGTCAGGTACAGTTGGCCCTGACTCAGGACATATATGGGTGTACATTGCTATATATGACATAGCTGTCGGAGGTTTCATGATTCAGTCTGGACTCCTTCTCAGCTACTCTTTACAGAACTCCAACATACCTGAGCACTAATCCATGTTATACTCTTTTACACACTTGACACCCTGCTGATCCTTTGTGATCTGGCTACAGTGTATGTCATCATAATATCCTGGCATGTCCAGGGGTCATTTCGTGTGTACTCTCCAGTCCAGCTGGTGAATATTGTGATGATGACACAATGTCACATCTGCCTCATGTACACAGACCACCCTCTCCTCCTCCTGACAAACTCAGCTATTTGTGTGAGATGCACCTATAGAGACATACATGGTGCTGAACTCTCTCGACCCATGACTGGCACAGTCTGTCAGGTGGTGAAGGTAACCACACACAACACATATCAGTCTCACATATCCTCTGGCGACAGCACTCAAACCACATTATCACACATAGACATACTCGGATGCTGTGAATTAACTCTGCCTAAGCAGCAGAGACCTCCATAGCAGGCACACACACAACTGCTACCCCACTACAATACCCACATATCACATAGCTCACAATGTCAGTGTGCCACACAGTCACTGCCCTTCAGGCTAGACAACTCACCTAGTACACCTGTAATAGGCGACACTTATTGCCAGACACACTGACGTACCACTCACCAGCCCAAACATGGGAATAGTCACTTTGGGCTGTCTGTCAGGTGCGAGGATCTGCCACATAACACATGCAGTCAGGTCACTCCAAAACAAGTACAGGACTGGCACCATCATTGTCCATGATGGTGCATAAAACATCAGACGTTACTCCCTGGACCACATGACATGGTACATGGAGGAATACTCTGATCATGTAGCTCAGGCCAGTATTACCCTGACCTTGTCTAGCATCTTACACCCACCAATTATGATGTCAAAGTATACAGACAAACATATCACGTTTAACAGTTGGCTAACAAATTGGTGTCATTCATAGGGGATACAGTGTCTGTCAGTCTGTGGTGACATGCTCGACATGCCACGTAGCTTCAGTATGGACAGCTTGCACCTGTCACACTTGGACCTTCGAATGCTGGCTAAGGCTCTTGCTACCACCATAGTGCATTTGTTGAGCAGTGCTCAATAGACAAACCCACCTCCATAGACATTACAGGTTATATGACACTAAGGGTAATGCTGCTCAACATCAGATGTGTTACCCTCTATTATGCCACTCAGGACTCTCCTCAGTATGGAGGATAATGATATCTGTACACTAACAGACACCTAGTTCAGGCTCACATATGTACACCAGCACTACCAGGTTATGTTTCATACCATGCTTTCTGGCCACAGGACTTGGAACGGACAACACAACTAGGGGGAGTATCCATATACATCACAGATACACACACCTCCGGGTTAGTAGCACTGCACAAAGCATCACAGACCATACATATACAACTACCATTGTGCAGAACTGCCTTTCAGTTTGTTGCCTGCTACTGACCACCCTCCCATACTCAGAAACCACACTCAGCATTCCTGGGAACAGTGGGGAATATGGAGGTCTCCACAAATAACATTATATTGGGTGACTTCAAATAAACTAATATTGACTGGGGATACTACTCAAGCCCCAACACCCTCGCCCTACAGTCGCTACAATTTGTTAATTCATATGCTATGGCACAACCAGTCACCACAGCCACAAGGGGGTATACATATTGGACCTGATCATCACCAACATGGGGACTCTATATTCCACACCAGCAATATACCCCTCATTGGTAAGGTCAGAACATACATATATCTCACTGGACATACATATACCCTATACACACCTATCCTGGGTATACTTGGTGAACTACTCATGAGCCAAGGTCTCACTTCATCAAAGCAAGGTGGTATCCTTCAGGACCCTGAGACAGTGGCAAATACGGCTCCGACTGCTGAATCCTTTGCATACACATTCTATGGACACCTAGTGGACTGCATGGATTGTGCTATCCCAAATAACAACAGAACTCACTCCTCCAATGGCAGGGGACCTGTCTGGTAGACCCCAGCCATTAATAAGCTGTTCAACGTCAGGAGGAAGCTACTACATGATAGAGCACAATCCCAGACAGGGAAAGCATCTGTGATCTGTACTAGCAGACAGCTACAGTCACTCATGAACTTATCTAAGGGCTGCTTCTCATGGACAATTGCACCAGACACGTAGGACTGTCACAAGGCCTTCTTCAGTTATGTCAGGAACCTGGGTGGGCACTCACTGATATGCTGTGTGTTACTGCATACTGACTAAGCTTACCCTGAACCCACTGGCATTGCCAACATCCTGGCAAACAGGTTCAGTGCAGATGTCTCTCCCCTAGGGAGCAACTATCCATTATATATATATATATATATATATATATATATATATATATATAGATATGTATGGATATGTATGGATATGTATAGATATGGATAGATATGGATAGATATGTATATATATGTATGTATGTATATATATATATATATATATATATATATATATATATATATATATATATATATATATATAGAGAGAGAGAGAGGGAGAGCGGGGTCATATGTACTGCAACAGGTGCCTGTTGTCCAAGGCAGTGTTGATACTGCAGTGCCATACCCCATTCCAAAACACCTTATGCAGTCATTGCCACATAGGTGGTAGCCTGCCTAACACTGAAGGTGTCAGAAGGGAACACAGGACACAGGTGGACAGTAGGCTCCCCTTTGATAATCACAGTGCCACAGTAGTCATGTAATCTGTCTACATGGTACGTGTCATCACAAAAGGTGTGTCATTTAGGGAAACATAGGTTGGTGTTCCCCTCTACTCATCACAATGCCCCATGTGGTATGTACCTCACATGACAACTACAGCAAGTGGAAAGGCCATAGACATACCTAACAGCTCTGATTGTCAATGTAGCATTGTTTACACCACTGTTAGGTCTGAGTATGTATTGTCCACCCATGTGCCACTTGGCTGAATTCTAATGTGTTGCCAGCATTTGTTAGTGAGTGGACAATGCGTGTGTGATGTGTGCAGTACAGATTAGCAAGTGTACATCTGTGAACATGGTGGGTGTGCACTGTCTGCATGTACGTGCATAGTGGACACATGGGACATGTGGCATACCCTGTTGTACACATTGTTAACATCTCATAGTATCTTTCAATGGACAGTATGCAATCTACTACAGTTATGTACCAACATGGGTAGACATGTGTGTATGACAGGGGTTGACACCATGCTGTGGGTGATACAGTTAATATCTGTCAATGATTTGCGGTCTGGTTGTATACACAACCTCAACAGCATGACTATAAGCAATCATTGGATGATGTCCTGACAAATGACACACAGTCGTAGTGAACTCAGTAACAGTTGGATCCTACCGGTGCTACACTATAACACTGACCAGTGGTAATGACCGCCACCCATTCCTGTGACCACACCTGTTTGGCATATAGCCCCCTTAGGTACATGCAAACACACTAGGGATGTGTCCATCCATATCTGGAAATGCCAGCATTGGCCTACAATGCATTCCATGGATGGGATGCATATCCTACACATGGGTATAATACAGACAGATACCTGTTGTCTGATACATGCTGTATAGCAGTAAGCCGACTATGGCATAGTCATCCACATGTACTATACATACTATCCCGTCAGTACCACACAGGTGGTAGCCCTCAACATGTATGTTGGGTACCAATGTGTACATACGGCCTCATGTTATGTCATGTGTCCCTTGGTATCCACATATCCATAGATATTGTGGAGTCCCAAGGTGTATCACATAAGACATTAGAGGCCTGAATGCAAATCCACAAGGCAGTTGTACACCTATAAAGACTGTCTATTATTGGCAGTCGTTGTTGTGTATGAACATGTCTGACATATACCCCAGATATATACCCTCACTCACACTACTCTTAGGTAACTGTCATGGGTATGTCTGGCACAGATGACCTTGGCCACAGATCACGACAGTGGATGGCCTTGTCACATACATACATATGTGACCTACAATCTGAGAAGCAGCGGCACAACCTGTCAATGGAAAGAAATGTATTCATGTAGTATGCAAGCTTCACACCTATGTACTGATTGAGGGGACATGTACACATATATTTTGCACCGCAGATACCTGATGTGTGCAATGCACTTTCTGTTGCAATCATAATATGTCATACCATAGTAAAAGCAAAGCCCACACTGCATTGACCAACAGTGACACACACACAGTCAGTGTTTGCAGCATTCAAACCCCTACTTAACTATGTTATAATACTAGAGAGAGATGCATTAACACGGCATGCTATTTGCTTTACTGGATGGTTTCACTTCTCCTGCTGTATTTATAGGATGGTGACATCATCAGTTTTTCCAAAGAGGAATGTACCTCTTTCAGCGTGTTTTCCCAGTCTCCAAAAAGGGAACCCCTTTCAAAGGCAATTGCACACATACACACGCCCCACCCACACACACAGTCAGCATTTGCAGGATTCAAACTCCTACTTAATTATGTTATGACACTAAAGAGAAATGCATTAACAAGACGCACTATTTGTTTTACTGGGTTGTTGCACTTCTCCTGCTGTATTTATAGGATGGTGACATCATCAGTCTTTCCAAAGAGGAATGTACCTCTTTTAGTGTGTTTTCCCAGTCTCCAAAGGCACTCTTTTCAAAGACAATTGCACATACACACACATCACAGCATTGCAGGATTCAAACCCTCCTAACTATGTCATGATACTAGAGAGAGATGCATTAACCGCTATTTGCTTTATTAGGTGGCTTTACTACTCCTGCTGTATTTATAGGATGGTGACATCATCAGTCTTTCAAAGAGGAATGTACCTCTTTTAGTGTGTTTTCCCAGTCTCCAAAGGGCACTTCTTTCAAAGACAATTGCACCGATGCACACACACCGTCAGCATTTGCAGGATTTAAACCCCTATCTAACTATGTTATGATACTAGAGAGAGACACATTAACACGGGCACTATTTTATCTATTGGGTGGTTTTACTTTTCCTGCTGTATTTATAGGATGGTGACATCATCAGTCTTTCCAAAGAGGAATGTACCTCTTTCAGTGTGTTTTCCCAGTCTCCAAAATGGGCACTCCTTACAAAGACAATTGTGCACATACACCCTCACACACAGTCAGCATTTGCAGGATTCAAGCCCTATTTAACTATGTTATGATACTAGAGAGAGATGCATTAACACGGCATGCTATTTGCTTTATTGGGTGGTCTCACTTCTCCTGCTGTATTTATAGGATGGTGACATCATCAGTCATTCCAAAGAGGAATGTACCTCTTTCAGTGTGTTTTCCCAGTCTCCAAAAAGGGCACTCCTTTCAAAGACAATTGCACACATACACACACCCCACACACACACACACACACACACACACACACACACACACACACACACACACACACACACACACACACACACAGTCAGCATTTGCAGGATTCAAACCCTATGAAGCTGTGTTATGACACGAGAGAGAGAGAGAGAGACGCATTAACACGGCACATTATTTGTTTTATTGAGTGGCTTCACTTCTCCTGCTGTGTTTATAGGATGGTAACATCATCAGACTGGACATGGTAATGTGTGTACACTTTGTTTTATGCCATTCCAGGAATGGTCCATGTGGGTCGTCGGGTGTCAACAGCTTGAACAGGAACTCATAATCCTTACCTTGTGTGATCTATCTGTGGACACATTGACATTCTTTCATATGTCAACACATATTTATGCACACCTTGTTGGTTTTGTGGGTACTACATGTGTCTGGGATGTTGATAATGGGCTATTCAAAGTCTATGTGAGACATGTGTAGCTGTGTTCAGTGATGTATGTCCTGGGTGGCTGCCTTGCAAGCAGTCTAGCATGTTTGGGAACCATGATCCGCACATGAACATACCACAGTTAGTGGGGTTGTGTGTATGTCAGCTTCCAATAGCTCTGTTTATGACTTCAATCATGATGGACTACATGGCCTTGCAGATCAGACTTCATAGGCGTACTGGACTGCACTTACCATAGTGTGTTGTGGACCAACACTTGTGTGGAGTGCCATATGTTGCTGTAACACATTCAACGGTTCCACATCCTGTGTAGTGGGGGGGAGGCTCAGCTGACTGTTCAGGTCAAGGATCTGTTTGTTCTGTAGTTTATGCATGACACATATTGTGAATCAATGTATTCCACTTGCTGCCATGCTTTTGGTATTGGGGGTAGTTGTTCATCCATTCTACATGGGATATCTCCTGGTATGTTGATATGGACTATCGTCAGTGGGAGGTGGGTCTGTATATATGGGCCTGTCTGTCAGGATGTCAGCATTGTCAGTCAGGTACAGTTGGCCCTGACTCAGGACATATATGGGTGTACATTGCTATATATGACATAGCTGTCGGAGGTTTCATGATTCAGTCTGGACTCCTTCTCAGCTACTCTTTACAGAACTCCAACATACCTGAGCACTAATCCATGTTATACTCTTTTACACACTTGACACCCTGCTGATCCTTTGTGATCTGGCTACAGTGTATGTCATCATAATATCCTGGCATGTCCAGGGGTCATTTTCGTGTGTACTCTCCAGTCCAGCTGGTGAATATTGTGATGATGACACAATGTCACATCTGCCTCATGTACACAGACCACCCTCTCCTCCTCCTGACAAACTCAGCTATTTGTGTGAGATGCACCTATAGAGACATACAGGGTGCTGAACTCTCTCGACCCATGACTGGCACAGTCTGTCAGGTGGTGAAGGTAACCACACACAACACATATCAGTCTCACATATCCTCTGGCGACAGCACTCAAACCACATTATCACACATAGACATACTCGGATGCTGTGAATTAACTCTGCCTAAGCAGCAGAGACCTCCATAGCAGGCACACACACAACTGCTACCCCACTACAATACCCACATATCACATAGCTCACAATGTCAGTGTGCCACACAGTCACTGCCCTTCAGGCTAGACAACTCACCTAGTACACCTGTAATAGGCGACACTTGTGCCAGACACACTGACGTACCACTCACCAGCCCAAACATGGGAATAGTCACTTTGGGCTGTCTGTCAGGTGCGAGGATCTGCCACATAACACATGCAGTCAGGTCACTCCAAAACAAGTACAGGACTGGCACCATCATTGTCCATGATGGTGCATAAAACATCAGACGTTACTCCCTGGACCACATGACATGGTACATGGAGGAATACTCTGATCATGTAGCTCAGGCCAGTATTACCCTGACCTTGTCTAGCATCTTACACCCACCAATTATGATGTCAAAGTATACAGACAAACATATCACGTTTAACAGTTGGCTAACAAATTGGTGTCATTCATAGGGGATACAGTGTCTGTCAGTCTGTGGTGACATGCTCGACATGCCACGTAGCTTCAGTATGGACAGCTTGCACCTGTCACACTTGGACCTTCGAATGCTGGCTAAGGCTCTTGCTACCACCATAGTGCATTTGTTGAGCAGTGCTCAATAGACAAACCCACCTCCATAGACATTACAGGTTATATGACACTAAGGGTAATGCTGCTCAACATCAGATGTGTTACCCTCCTATTGCGGCCACTCAGGACTCTCCTCAGTATGGAGGATAGTGATATCTGTACACTAACAGACACCTAGTTCAGGCTCACATATGTACACCAGCACTACCAGGTTATGTTTCATACCATGCTTTCTGGCCACAGGACTTGGAACGGACAACACAACTAGGGGGAGTATCCATATACATCACAGATACACACACCTCCGGGTTAGTAGCACTGCACAAAGCATCACAGACCATACATATACAACTACCATTGTGCAGAACTGCCTTTCAGTTTGTTGCCTGCTACTGACCACCCTCCCATACTCAGAAACCACACTCAGCATTCCTGGGAACAGTGGGGAATATGGAGGTCTCCACAAACAACATTATATTGGGTGACTTCAAATAAACTTCTATTGACTGGGGATACTACTCAAGCCCCAACACCCTCGCCCTACAGTCGCTACAATTTGTTAATTCATATGCTATGGCACAACCAGTCACCACAGCCACAAGGGGGTATACATATTGGACCTGATCATCACCAACATGGGGACTCTATATTCCACACCAGCAATATACCCCTCATTGGTAAGGTCAGAACATACATATATCTCACTGGACATACATATACCCTATACACACCTATCCTGGGTATACTTGGTGAACTACTCATGAGCCAACGTCTCACTTCACCAAAGCAAGGTGGTATCCTTCAGGACCCTGAGACAGTGGCAAATACGGCTCCGACTGCTGAATCCTTTACATACACATTCTATGGACACCTAGTGGACTGCATGGATTGTGCTATCCCAAATAACAACAGAACTCACTCCTCCAATGGCAGGGGACCTGTCTGGTAGACCCCAGCCATTAATAAGCTGTTCAACGTCAGGAGGAAGCTACTACATGATAGAGCACAATCCCAGACAGGGAAAGCATCTGTGATCTGTACTAGCAGACAGCTACAGTCACTCATGAACTTATCTAAGGGCTGCTTCTCATGGACAATTGCACCAGACACGTAGGACTGTCACAAGGCCTTCTTCAGTTATGTCAGGAACCTGGGTGGACACTCACTGATATGCTGTGTGTTACTGCATACTGACTAAGCTTACCCTGAACCCACTGGCATTGCCAACATCCTGGCAAACAGGTTCAGTGCAGATGTCTCTCCCCTAGGGAGCAACTATCCATCCCAACAGAGTGTAACCTTCCTGGCATCACACAGTAACAGGTGAATGCTGCCCTCCCCAAAGCATACATCACAGCATCAATGGGACCAGATGGTGTCCCGGCATACATCTTACATGAGCTTCATGACAGACGTAACCCTCACATTGCATCACTGTGCAATATCGGAGTTACTACAGGATATGTACCCACGGAATGCCGCACAGCGACAGTGGACCCACTCCACAGAGTTGGTGCCACAACGGACCACAGACAATATTGCCCTATAAGCCTAACTAGCCTGTTCTGCAACACTATGGAGCGTATTGTCATGGGTCTCTTACACATACACATCGGGAAACTACAGACACTGTGTCCTACACATTTCAGCGTTGTTGTGGGCAGATCTTGCCTCTTGAACATGTTTGTATTCTTTACACGGTTAACAGGTCCATCGACATAGGGACAGTTGTCCACACAGCCTACCTGAACCTTGCAAACCCCTTCCACACAATAACCCACTTGGCCATTATGCATAGGCTCTCCAGCGTCGATATAGACACATATCTCACATGGTGGATTGCTACCTGGATCAGGGTTAGCACCCACATGGTCAGAATTGCAGGTGCCATGTCTGACTATACACCGGTTACACATGGCATTCCACACGGCTCTGTCCTGGGACCTCTCTTGTTCAGTATATATTTGTCTGACGTACAGGCTAACACAGGGGGAATATGGCTGACCTTGTTTGCACTTGACTGCAAACTGGGTGTCATAAGTAACTCTCCAGCTGCCACTTGCATACTCAAACAGGGTCTCACAGAGATGGATGAGTGGTGCCTGAGCCATGGCCTACAGCTAAATTCCATTGGTTGCATAGTCATCCCCTTTGGGAATAGCAACATGACCACACATTACCACATTGGTAGTACTCCATTACATACGGTAGGAGTAGTTAGGCGATTGGGGATATGACTTGTTTGTACTGTCGCCTTTGACATTCACATTGCCAAAATGGTTGGAAAGACCTTCTATATAAGCCACCTTATCCCATATGGTTTCACATGTAGATCGAGTGAGGTCATTGTGCCCCTATACTCATCACAATCATGCTTGGTTATTATGCCACATTTGGGGTGTACCTTACTCAACACCTGCAGCAACTGTACTGTCCACAGAAGTTCCTCACCAGGCAGATGTAGGGACTCACACGGATGGTCTGCTCAGTTCAGATGCAGTAACTCCAGCTATACTCAGTCACTTACCATCTACTGGGATATGATATGTGCCTGTTGTTTACGGAAATACTCAACCCTGAATTACTGGACATGCTCCACCTCAGGATATCCAATTCCCTTGGAGCTACACACTCCAGGGATATATACCTCAGCACAGATGTTAACTGGACATGCTGGAGGGACAGATTATTATCCCAGGGCCTCCACTCACTCCGGATTGTGATCACAGTTTCACATAGGCAGAGCCACCCACTGACCACCTACAGGGGACATCTTGATGGCTGTATGGGTGATTGTATGTTTACCCCTGGGATATCTTGTGCGTCCCTGCTAGACAGAGGCACACTAGCCTAGACATACATGGGCTATCTTGTGTGACCTACTATTCACTGGCAGAGTGTAGTAATCTGACAGGGTTGCAAAAGCCAAACACACTCTGGCTAGGCTTGTACATGCCCTAGGGCAGATAGCCTAGTATCGACCTCTGAACCTATACTTATGTTCGGAATGCACAATATTTATTGCTGATACTGTTTGCAGGTCTTTATCGACTTTGCTTTCCCAGTTTCTATGAATAACTTAGGCATCTGCAGAACATATTTGATTATGACAGGGTTCCACTATATTATATATGTGTCTGTTGTCATGTAACTGTGTGCACAGGGCAGATTGTTGGATAGTGAGAGGTTCCTGGGTTTACACATACAACTGCCAGATATGTGTGTCCCACTGCTGTACTCAGACATGAGTTGCAAATAAAAATGGTAGCTATCTTTGGAATTATTTTCTGTAGTTTCACTGACCTGTGCTTCATAGTTTCTACAAAACTCAGCTTTCTGAACTACCAGGCTTTACCTCCTGAATGATTTGCATTGTATTATATAAAATAATTTGGTGACATATTTATGGGTTATCCTCCTATAGGTTCTTATATTAGTTTAAATGTTCTGAAGAGTAGGTAATGGTAGGATATGCACTGCTGTACAAAAATATTAGCTCTAATTTTCTATGAACCAAAATATATATAAATTCAAATGCTTGATGACCAGAGATAATTATTTAACAAAGCAAGCCAGAAATATTACAGCTGCCTTATAATTTAGACTCTTATGAGCTACCCAATCTTTAAAAAGTTCCTACTCAATAAAATAAATAGTTTCATCTAAACCTCCTTACTAGTTCCATATGTTCAGGCATGTACCATGCAGTAAATAGTTTAATAAAAGCAGAAAACACGGTCGCCCACTGCAGTCCAGCTATATTTACAACCATCAAACTTTCATCTCTTTGTTCAGTTTTAATTAAGGGCTGTTTGAAAATGCAATATCTAAATGATGATGTTGGTTTCATTCAACTTCTTTCCATTTAACTCACTTCAGGCTCTTTATTGTGTTAAAGAATAAAGGATTATAGATCAGAAAGAAGGAGAAAAGGTTAATTTGTTTAAGTTACTTGTAATTGTTATAGATTTGCATCCTTCGCACCACTTTCAAAACCAAACAAATGACAAAAAGCCTGGCAGCTTTTAAACCAGTTGTATATCATATTTCGGTGACATATTATAATGTACTGTTACTATCTATGGATATTTTGTGCAGTCTCTCTCAGTTCCTGCTAGTTCTTGTATTTTAAAGTAAAGGCTTTATGTGTATTATGCAGCATTTTGTAAGTACACTGATGATTGCAACAAATGTTATGACCAGATTTAGAACATTATGTGGAAATAGAAAAGTTCTTCGCTGATCCATAGCCCAGATAACTGGCTAACAGAATGAAAATATGTTTATGTCCTTTGCAAACTGGGAATGATTATCAGTTCTCGAACTTAACTGTTAGCAAAGACAGGATGGGACTGCGCAGCCTGTGGTTTTTTTTTTCAGTCTATAGCCAAAAAAAATGGTTGAATTACTGATCACTGATGGCAGGTTTAAGCACACCAATTTGCTAGACTGTGCAAAAAACTATCCGAGTTATCCCAGTATGAATATGCACATGAAATAAGGTGTGCATTGGCTAGCACTACCATTCCAAAGGGGAAAAGTAATGGTGAGAACTGGGGGAAATCCATGGCCTCTGCATAAATTTCTATTACCATTTCTCTTCCAAGGCAATGGGTACTAGGACATAGGGAAAAACGACCTAGTGTAAAATAATAATAAAAAAGTGCTTGGGAGACTTGCAATACCGTAACAGTTCAAAGACCATCAGAACACCTCCCCTTCTTTTCCTGTTAAAGATGAAAGAGGCTAGGATTCATAAATATAGTTTGTGATCAGCAAATAATGCAAGGCATCTCTCAGGTCCCATTGTAAAGTCAATCGGGTACAACAATTGAAGAAGTGATATATGGTACTGCGGACTAAGTAGGCAGGTAATGCATAGGTCATTTGCAGATAAGCATAAGATAATTATCATGGCTCAGTCAGACTAAATCACTATTAATATCCTGGACAGCACAGCGTTACAATGTTGTTAGAAAGCTGTGCTATCAGGATGAAGTCTACTGTGATGTTATGAAAGCAATACTATTTCTGAGACACTTTGCCAGTACACATGCACTGAGATACAAAGTAGCAATGAGTATTGCATCAAGTTTTCTGTTTAAAAATGCCACTGCCATAAGGACACATCAGCACCTAAACTGCTCCCATATACATCTGCATAACTCTCTCTGTCTCTCTATAAACACACACACAAACACACACACACACACATATATATATATATATATATATATATATATATATATATATATATATATATATATATATATATATTTAGCATAGATAGATAGATAGACAGATATACATACATACATACGTGTGTGTTTGTGTTATATTCTGTTGAAATTGTTCAGATGGCTTGATGTGCATTTTCAGTGGTGACCCTAGAGAGCTATCTGGTCAAATGGTTTGTTAATCGAGATACATAGCAGGGAAATTTACCCTGAGGATCACTGCAGTGGTTCTGCTGGACAGAGGCACAGGGAAATAATGTCTCTGCTGGACTGAGGAACATGGAACTTATCTAAGGGGGCGGCGAAAGCCAACACATTCTGGCTAGGCTTATAGATGCCCTCCAACAGATAGCCTAGTAGTTATCTATGAATCTATGAACCTATGAATTGGAGAATGATTGTCTGAAGCCATTGGCTACAGGATGAAGCCATAATCCTGTGTGCTACATTGTCCTCTATATCATGCATATTCACAAAATATAAAAACAGGCAATCAAATAAATGCTTCCCTGTCTGTCTCCACTAATGCTACCCTAACTATTGTTGCATACTAGCCGATACAACCTCACCCATGTGTATCAAACAACACAATTGTGGAAGCTTGTTTTAGGTGTGCCACTTTGCTGAAGTAGATACAATGATACCATGATACAGTGAGCTAAGAAAGCTTCACTTTATCCCTACTTTTGTGTGACCTGGTTGTAGTATATTTAGAGATGTGGGGTGCGAGGTTGGCATTAGCATTTGACTGAATTAGATTGTAAAGTATTTTACATTTGCTGAGATTGTGGATATGTGTAATTGTGTTATTTCAACTTATTTTATTTGTTATGCAGTCTTGGGGGGGTTGTACTTATAGAGAAGGAGGGTTTAGGGGGTACTGAGAGACCTGCTTCACTACAAAAAATATTGTTTTTTGTATCTATGTGCGTGCGTGTGTGTGTGTGTGTGTGTGTGTGTGTGTGTGTGTGTGTGTGTGTGTGTGTGTGCGCATATGGTTTTAATTCATCAGTGATACACTGCTGTCACCTGCAACACATATATGTATGTGTGTGTTTGTGTGTGTCTACTGAGAGATAAAGAGATTTATATTTCTATTTTATTTGTACATCTATATATAAATGTGTATATTATTTTTATTTATTTTAGCAATAACCCATGACTGTTTGTGGGTATCACAGGATTTACCCATAGTTAGTGTGAGCTGATCATGAAGGCAAAGCGTGAGTAATGAAATAAAGACAACTATGGGTAAATCCTGTGATACCAAATTCCAGAAATGGGATACTGCTATTATACAATGTCTATGTATAATGGGACTGTAGTGTTCCTCTGCATTTTGTCTTGGTTTCTGATGTACTGCACATACATATGGGTCCTACATTTCACATTTGCACAGTACATCAATGCTGTTTAGGAACACCAATGGAGAAAAGAGAATCTCTATTTTTTCCCTACCATTAGAACGTCTTAATGCAAGAAACCTGGACAAAGCCAAACATAATGGGGAGACAATTTAAGATCCAAAAATGGGGACAGATTTTAAATATTGCTTTTATAAACTTAGAAAGTTGCTAGAATATGTGGTTTTGTGTTAGCATGAATTTTCTGAAGTAAATGAATCCTAAGCCTCAAATGTCTGTCTATTTAATGACTTCAATCCCAAGTGGATTGACAGAAACTACATCTTTATGAGGAAAAGACCAAAACTTTGAGGCAAAAATCTGGACAGGTGTGAGGCATACTTGCCAAGATTTTAGTAGGGATAGTGCAGAAATACAAAGAAAATTAGGTGTGTTTCTATTTCTTTACTTTTGTAGAATGTACCTAATTTTCTCATATTTTGCTCTTTCCCTTAGCATACCAGTGGAAAGTCAGGACTATTATATATACTTTAGTGGCTGGACTTTTTCTATTGGTACATACTTGATTTACTGTGGAAACTGTAGCTTGGATGTCTAATCAGCATGCATGTTTTTAAACAGAAATGAGCCCTCACTGTATAATTATATATATATATATATATATATATATATATATATATATAGCTATAGAAAGAGATACCAACACAGATGTAGAAATAGATATAGATAAAGCAGCACTATATTAATGCACAGCACACAGACAGACAGTTTGTCCTGTCATTTTCGTTGATTATGATTGCCCAGGTAAGAGTAACACAACAGCACATATCAGGCTAATTACATTTTAGGCTGCTGGTTTTGCTTTGGATATCAGTCACACAGTACGAAGGCTAACTCAGATGGAAATGAGTTATAGTATTCTATATCAGGTAACAAACTCAGTGTCACTCAGTAAGGTTTTGAAGTGTGCTGTCCTATTCCTCTGGGCCAGTAGTAAAACCAATGGGATGCTTTGTGACCAACAACCACTTGCATGGACCACTGGGTGCTATACAGCTAAATTAATTTTTGTACAGAAAAGCGCAGCATTGCCTAATTCAACTAAAGCAATGTGTATGATGCTATATATGAATTTTACTGTGGTATTTACATATCTGATGAAATCATTTGTTATCAACACATAAGGGAAGTGTTTACTGAGGTAATCATCAGCATGCTAAAGGTTCATAAAGATGTTTCAGGCCATCCCATTGCAACTATAGTTACCTGCAAATGCTGCCAAATTGAAAATATTTCAAGATTTTATTGACTGTTTTGAAGATTCTTATTTTCAGACCTAATTAATTTATGAAGGACACCTCTGATTTAAATTTTAAACTGAAAATGTTTGTTCACACCACATATGCTGATTTACAAAAATATTTCTTGACAACTTGTGAAGGCAAACTTTTTTTCACATATATATCATACATTGCAGGATTAAAGACAGTTAAATGGCTATTAAATTAACACTCTGAATATTCTGTCTATATCAGCAGCTTTGCTTGTACACTTCTAAAAGTGATTTCAGACAATAACTTGATTTTGGTTAAGAAGAATTTTTTAGACAAATGATTGGAACTGCCATGCCACCTAATGATGCCAGCATGTTTCCTGTTAAATTAGAGAATTAATTCTTATACCTTTATACTCATGAAATTATTGAAACATAGTGTGACACATTGGTTTTATGGCTTTAATCTTATATGTGTAGATATCTGTGAGTGTGAATACTTGTATGTGTATGCATGAGTGTGTGTGAGATCACATATGTTATCATGTGTGTACACTCGCATATGTGTGAGACAGAAAGAGAAAAGTGTGTGTGTATGTGTGTACACACATATCTATATATATATATATATATATATATATATATATATATATATATATATATATATACACACACACACACACACACACACACACACACACACACACACACACACACACACACACAAATCTATGGCAGACATTCGAAGTATCAAGATTTTGAATGCCTGTCACAACACTAAAAAAGATGAAGTGGCAAAGATTCAAATACAGTTAAAATCAACTCACACAGATTCTGAAAAACAAAATCTTTGTTTTTTTCAGCCGGCAAGCCCCCTTGCACCCCCCTCATACCCTCTGCTAATTATATATACTAACTCCAAGATCACACTACAGTGGGGAGAGTATAAATTCCCTGATCCCCACTGTACTGCAATCTCATGCCTAAAAAGCTATTATGTGCGATCAACTGATTTTCAATTAGCTGTAAGAGTTTTTTGTCTTTTTAACTTGAACAGTTGCTGGCTGCTTTGAAGGATGAAGATAACCCATGTGCGCATGCACGCACGCACACACACACACACACACACATATATATATATATAAATAACTATGTGCTCAACGTGTACATTTTCCATTTCTAAAGCAATCTTGAAAACTTTTATTATTTCAGAAACATGATATGTACCAGTCATGTGATGTATAGGTCATCTAAAATGCACTGAGCAGAGGGGGCTTTACGGGCATTTATGTTTTCAGTGTATCAGAAAGACCTTTTCAGTTTATGGATTAAACTGTAATGCACTACGTTTCTCCAGTATTTATTCAAAGAAAACCTTTCTTCATTTCTTTTTTCCCCCCTCTTCCAGCTTATTTACATAGCTTTCACAGCTTTAAAAACACAAAAGTTACTACCTTACTTACCATGTGAGAGATGTGGCATGACTGATCTTCGGGGAATGGATGACTGCTGTGTGCTTATAGTTTCAGTAAATGCATAGCTATACATCATTTATGTCATCTCCTTATGCATTTACTGTTTCATTAATGACATCATCAACTGAACCCACGATAGCAAGACAGGTAAGAACTGGCAGAAGGAACTAAGTTATATCATTTACTTACTCTGTCATGTTTGACTGTATGACAAAAGAAAACAGAATTAAAACACATACTGACTCAACTTCAGAAACTGGGTGTTACAGCTCATGAAAGGATTTCAGTGAGCTGAATCATAAGTTCACTATATCTACATGAATATATATGTTCAATATATGAATCCTCATGAATGACTGTCAAAGAAGGCTTCAGCACTGCTCGAATTAGGGAAATGATTACGGAATTTCTTTGCTGAGCTGCAAGATGGCTGATGTGTGGTCCTTTTAGTCAGGTGCTAACTAACTGAAAGATGGTTTCACTGAGTTAGATCCCCTTCTGGAGGATGTTTAAGTAAGTATGGATGGTCTGTGTATGTGTGTGTTGGGGGGGGGGGGGTGAGAGTACATTCCTACCTCCACAAAATTTGGGGATTTTGCATTATATTGAGAGGGGGCTATCCTAAATGCCAGTTATAAATTAGTTGAGAGCCACTTAATCAAAACAAAAAAAATGGTTTGCCTAAGTAAACCAAGATCATTGATTAGTTCATATACTGTCATCTCAAGTAATCATATGCACAATAATGTGCACATACACAACTCAACAGTAAACTTAAACACACTGGAAGCTTTCAGCCACACACACAGGCAAAACTCACTACATTTCTATCATGCACACACACATTCTGCTACTGAGCCACCACTCAGACACACACACACACACACACACACACACACACACACACACACACACACACACACACACACACACACACACACACACACAAATACACCCCCACATACGCACACAGCACAAGTGTCATACCACACACACTTCGCAAAAACTATTTGAAAATCACTAGCATTGAAAATCACTAGCATTAAACCACATAGACACACAAAACCAACACATGTACAAGCACTGGACGACACTTAGCTGCATACAACCCTCCTCTCAAGTCCTAACTCATAAATACAGCCCCACTGTGATACCCTCATACACACATACAGACACCCCATCTCTCTGCTACTGGAATACTCACTTGATTATTACTGCAGACATGACAAACAGGAAAGTAAGCCTTGTAGGGAGCTAACTCAACACAGGAGATTGTTGCTTAGTTGGAACCCAGTGAAAAGGTCCTGGCATGGTCATTTAGCAAAAATTTCTTTGCTTTGCATACCATTGCCATGGAACCTGATATTTTCATTCCATACAAAAGGTTAATGGATCTCATTATACAGGTGGCTATCTTTATTTAAATCTTGCAAACACGATTTTCTCATATTAAAGACTGCAAACATTCAAGCAACTGCACAGAACAACTATACAGTAATCTCTGCAGTGCATGCATGAAGTCATGGTCTACTAAGCTAAGCCACGTGTGCAGCTGAAGAGTCACAAAGCAGGGACATAATTCCTTTTCTAGATCATGCATTAAGCCTGCAGGGGGAGCTAAGTTCTGTCACTTTGCACTAAATAGCAAGTAGTTAATATTCAGCAACTATGATGCTATGAACTACTTTCAGCCATATTTAAACATACTTAGCCATAACACTTCCTCAATTTAAGCACAAGCGTTTCTGAATCCCAAAACTGTCTTCATTGTGTACATTAATCGTTTTTCTTTCCATAGCTCCTGGGTATACCTCCCAGCTTTTTCACGTTATTGGATATGTCATTCATGCCAGCTCTCAACAATTCTCTTCACTACAGGACAATAATATTCCGGAAAAGGCAACGACAATTAGACATATAATTTCATCATATCCTGTAGTCTACAAATATAAGTATTATTACACTTGATTTTCCTTAGTTCTTCAGTTCCATTCATATATTTGACCCTGTGTTACACATTTTGCTTAATTTATTCATATTGGTAAGCATTTAGATAAGGAAATGTTGAGGAATTTTGCCTCCTGATACAGTTACCAGCCACCTTATTTTTCTTACGTCTCTACATCTGCCAGCTTTTGTCCTTATGCCAAATTAGTAATAACATCTCTTGTCTCCTTGCTTAATTTCTGTTCATGTTTATCATTGTGCAGTTTGTTCTGAGATTTACACACTACTAGCATATATTAAACCATCCTGTGCTTTCAAAGCCTCAAGTCTCTCTTTTTTTCAATTTTAGCCATGTGATGATCACATAGCATACAGCAGGACTTGTCTGCAGTCCTTTACATTCCTGATCAGTTTAATTTACTGAGTGTGTCCTGAATGGTGAAAATTCATAGTGAAATGTCCATTTTTGAATGAAAACTGCTGAGTTAGTGTAACGGCACATGTGCTGAAGGAAAATCATTAAGGTCAAATGTTTGACTTGAAAGTTTTAAAACTGTGCATGAAACAGGCAAGACTGAAATTTTTGGCTTAATCAAATTGCTCTCTATAGTCTTATTAAAATTATCCAAGGCATACAGATAAAATAACTGACTGGCACCTAATGAATAAAGTTAAAAGTTTGCTACCATTTTTGTAATGTAGCCAGGCTTTATCACTTAAACACCTGCAGAAAAACATGCTTTTCATGGTATACCGAAGCTTTTTATCTTTTGTCAGTTCCAAAACAAAAATGTTAAATTCCCACCCTATATCTGTTCCCTTTAGTCTTAATAAGGAGAGTCAATGCATAGAATATGACTTGGACTGAAATCTTATTTATTGAGCTCTTAACCTGCAGTTACAGATACTAAGGACAGTTTGCTCATCTGGCAAGAAGAGGCAGGGAGAAAATCAATTTGTTTTATTACAGCTTGGTCAGTATTTGATGGCTGTGTAAGAGGATAAACTGTTTTTTGGCAAACAGTTTAATGCTGACTTGGGAGAAGTGCAGACTTAGAACATAATTAATTTTGTGAGCAGTCCATTTGCCAAAACAAAGAGTGTTTCCATTACATAATTCTGCATTTTTTCTCTGACTGACCAAAGCAAGGTGACAGTACCCTTTTACATGGTCCCAAAGCCAGCCATTTTTTTCAGATTTAAGATGCACCCTGTACATTAGTTTGTATTCCATAGCATAAAAATGCATGAATACTACCTTGTTACTTTTTCCTTCAGCAGGTATCAAATTCCGTGTGTTGCTTGGAGTAACTTAAGAATGGTACAAAGAAACTTATTATTTTATCATAAGCCATAGATCAGTTTAAAAATTAATTACTAAAATTTGCATAATTTCTTGAATGTCCAAATTTGACTGTGACATGGGCCACTCAGAGAGATAACAGGATGATTTAGGTTTTATAAATGCTTGTTTATACTTCTGTCTGTAGCACTTCGTCTTATCTTACAAGCCTTAAACCACTTAATATTAGATTAAAACAGCATTTTGAGCATTATATCAACTCTTTTTTTTTTTCAATTTGTTTGTGCCCCTTTGTCTGCCAGCCATTACACCTTTCCAAATCAAACACATTATTTTTTCTCTTTACCCAGAGTTCATTCAGAATCAAGGTAAAAGCTGTTTGAAAGGGACCATAAATCCTTGCAGTCTGGGGGAGAATGTGAAATCTACACTAACAGAGAGAAACACAATGGCTTCCTCATGGGAGAGCACACCCCACACAATAATAATGATTAATAGCAGCTATGTGAGCCTAATAACCACCTCTGGGCCATGTATTTGCATCTCAGCCCCACAACTGTAGGAATTATGCAGTATGTAATAACTTCAATACACCCTCCCCCTTCAGCTCTGTCAATACCATCAGTCAGCTATGGGGCTAATCAATCCCAGTTTCAGTTGGACAATAGTCATGGCTTTTTCACTCTAGGACAGATGAGCTGGCAATCATATTATATCAGTCATGAACAAAGTTAAGCAAAATTGCAAGTCCAAGTATAACAACTGTTCACTCATATCGCTATCATGGAGCACTGCGGGCTAGGCTGTTTGCCTCACACAGCTAGGTAATTATGAAAATAAGTATATTATAAACATTTGCATATCCAGTGCTAAACATTCATTATCAATAACAAATTTCCTCAGTCAGGAATATGGTAAGGCATAGCTTATTCCATGGACAAGCACAACTCAGTAGACACCCTAACTGGGACATAGCTCATGGGTAAGGAAACATGTGCAAGTGTACACACAAACATTTGTGTGTCTGCATATATCTATATCTATATCTATATATATGTATATCTATATCTATAGCTATATATATATATATATATATATATATATATGTGCATGTGTGTGTGTATATATGTGTGCATATAAATTAAAAAATATATATGTGTGCATGTGTGTATATAAATAAAAAACTATATATAGATACATGGTGTATGTGGTAGTCTAGACTGCAGTAAATGAGGTAGATTTCTTAACCAAATGATCCTTCAAGGTAAAACTAAGCACCACCGCCTCTGAAACAGCTCCTCTTATGAAAGGTGTCCCTCATGGTTCCACTTCAGCATCTCCCATCTGATAATCCACAGATACCTCTAATTCTTTATGCAGATGGCATGATCATCTACAGTTCAAACAAATCCCACTCTGTTATACAGACTCAGCTCCAAGATGGCCTCCAAACCTACAAACCAGTGGCTAATAGGCCAGAAACCCATACTCACTCATAGGTGCATAGGTTCATAGGTAGGTACTAGGCTATCTGCCAGAAGGCATTTATAAGCCTAGCCGGAATGTGTTGGCTTTCACCGCCCCCCGTAGATTAGTTCCTTGTGCCTCTGTCCAGGGAACTGGACAACTGGCAACTTTCTGTTTCACATCCACTCATCCCATTCCCTCAAAAACACAAACAATGTAATTTCAAAACAAACAAAAGATAGCTAAAGCGCCTAGCTACCTTAACATTAAAGAAGTTAACACTACTACCATGGAAACTGCATCTTTCAACTACCTTGATATTTAGCCAGAGCAATCTCGTAACTTTCAACTATACATCCAAAACGCATGCAAAAAGATCAACCCACTACTGCTCTGGGTGAAGAAGCTACAGCTTCTTCTGTCAAATCCAGCCAAAGCTGCCATGTACTCTTATCTCATCCCAGATATGGACTACAAATTACTGCTGCTCCCTCAAAGAAAAAATGCCACCAACTTACAAATCATCTCCAATAAAATCTGCCAGTTCATTATTAACTCTCCCAATAATGACAAAATTGCCTAACTGACGCAAATGTTAAATGGCTCCCAGTACATCTGAAAGTCCAGCCTTCAACTAGGTCTAGGATCACACTAATTCACAAAGCCCCTTCTCATGAGACATTGTCCCCTCTCACTCATAAATTTCACAAAAACCTCCACATATAATCTCAGGGGTATCTCTTAATATCAACCCACCCTAATAATTCTAAAAGGTAAACTCTATGGCATTGACCATGCATTTTCCATCCCAGCACCTAAACTATGGGATTCCATTCCTCTATCAATTCAAGACATCCAAAAGAAATCTGACTTACAACATCTCAAGGAACACCTCTTCACCAAAACAAAGTGCAGCTGCACTAACTCAGGTCATGTCATATGAACCTTGCAGCTCTCACACACGACCCTTCACCCATATTTCATCCTTCCTTATCTCAATGTGGCATCTCCTTTACTTACTTCCTCTCATTAATCCTACTTTCCTCTTCTCTTTGTGTCTCTCACACTTATTCCCTTTTCTGCTCCTCTTTCCTCTGCATGCCTCTCACACCATTTCTCTGTTTTTTCCCCATGATTTCCTTTCTTGCAACTATTTTCACTTGCCTCTTCTAATGTCTTCATACGTCTCCATATAATGATCTGATGCTATCCCTGAAGCATAAGCCATCTCAGTCATTATGGTTACAACCATAAAACTCTACTAAGCATAATTCCATTTTTTTCCATCCATGTTATGACATGGTTTGCTTCTTGAACTAAATGTTGCATCATATTCTTTTATATGTAAATATGTGAGTATATATATTATGTGTTTTTTAGCATACCCTTGTATCTGTAAATATGTTTTGTTCATTTCTTATGTGATCCTAGTCACCCGAGTTATGCCTACATATGGTCCATTGAAATCAGTGCACTACTCCAGTAAACAAATATATATAACTAAATAAATATCTGAATAAATAAATAAATATTTTGTACTGTACTTTCAAGGAACAAGTTGCCACTTATGCCAGAATGAATTCCCGAAACCTACCATCCATGACATTTTATTACTCAAATATAGCCCCCATTTATTTTATTTATCAATTTTATTATTTTTTAGGTTTCTTCCTATTGATTTCAGTGGGCTGTCAATAATTGCATGTGGAACAGACCTTTAAATAGTTTCAGTAATCTTTTCTGATTAAAAAGTGCAGTGGATAGTTTTAAAATCTAGTTCTGACATACTCTTTAAGAATTTAATTTTTTAATATATAGTTCCATTATACAGTGAGAGTAAATTAAATGAGGAATATGTTAGGAATTGTTAGTCATATGATTTAGTTAATTTTACTTAATTTACTGTTAACTCATTCACTCCAATGGAGATCAGAAAGTTTGCGCTGTCATTTCTAATGGGTGGAGCCTAAGCCTTTCAACAGAATCAAATTATGTCCTCACATTTCAAACAAATGTTCTCTGGAACCATTGGGGTTATGAAAAAAGTATAAATGGCACATTCTTCAGCACAAACTAGTTTTACAGTAGTAGTATTCTTTAGTTTCTAGGTCTTAAACTGAATTTTATAAATCACAGTAAACACAGTAACTATCACATTTGTAATATTTTGCAAACAACTAAGAATTTCTCAGGAACCACTCAGGTTATACACATACTGTCAACAGCATTTTAGTCATCTAGCTGAGAGCTTTCATATGAGTTCTCTATGTGTTACTTGGTTGTTGAGATATTTAGAAAAATGTAAAAATTATATCTATATATATTAATATCATAAAAACAACAGTTAATATCTATTTACCTGCACTAGACAGAAGTCAGATATTAATGCAGTTAAGTTTGCCATTGTGTAAGCTTTAAGATGAAATCTTTTAAAACCTTGTATATAGCATGGTTTTGGAATTATTGCTATAAATATGAACAAACAATATTTGATGCTTAGAGGTGTCAGCAGGAGTTAACTGCAGATGCACCTGGAGGCATCACTCGGATGTAATGAGTTTATTTCAACAGCTTTGGGTCTTATTTCCCAGTAATGTCATCTCACATTGCCAAATTGCATTTGGAACTTTATTTTATGTTTATTCAATTTTTTTTCATTTTGATAATAATGCATGACATTTCTAGAAGGTTAGCTTAAGTTAGCTATGCTGCTTTTGTTAATGTTGTCTTCATATTTTTCACATGGTGCACGAAGTCACTTTCTTTATACTGAATTGAAATCAAGATGTAGCCCATATTTTACTATATATTTTTTCTTTTAAATTAAGGGGATATATGGATGCACGGGTAGCTTCAAGTAACCTAGAGCACTCCAGAAATGTATTGGTCTCTGTGACTTACATATGCAATGTGTGACTTTATAGTTTAGTTTTCAATGAGGAGCATAAGCAAGGCATGTTTGACACATTAGCTGCATATAACAACATGTGAAGAATGTAGACAAACAAAAATATGTGCATTCAATAAATGATTTTATGTTTCTATTATATCCAAAGCACCAAAAACAGTGAGATCCTGCACCAAGGTCACTCCGCCAGTAAGACACCAAGTAAATCCAATAGAAATGGCAGGAGACTCCACTACAAAAAGCAAAAGAGGCAAAACTTACTGATACAAAATGTATTTAAAATACGTGCACATTGAGCGCTTTGAGGCAAACATGCCCTTCATCAGACAAAATAAAAAAACTAAAAACACATATTTAAACATTATAGCAACCAATCAGAAGCTAGTATTTTACCCTCCTTTTTCTAAAGACAAGCTTTAAAGGTACAGTTGTATTTAAACCAGTGCTTCTATCTGCACCTAGTCTTATAATCCATTTTGTTTCATAACATTCAGTTTCATTAGATAAATCACCCCCCTCATATTATTGTGTATAATCTGTAAAACCATGAACATAAATAATGAACTGCAAATTCTTCTACATGTTGTGCTAACGCATTGCGTACATCATGATGCCTAATGTCAAACATATGTCCAAATATTCTTTCCTTTAACATACAGTTTATCTTACCAACATAATATGAGTTGCAGAGTTGGCACATAGCCAAATAAATTGCATTCCTAGTTCTGCAGTTGGCAAATCCCTTCAATGAATATACCCGTTGTGTTCTGGGAATATACCCGTTGTGTTCTCCCTATTGGGAGGATGAGGTTTTGTTTTCTCAGACCCATCCCTGGGTCAATATGTTAGGACACTATGTCCGTTTTGTTGATGATGTATTCCTTGTTTGGAAGGGCACGACAGAGGACTTGTGTTCTTTTTTGAGTTATCTAGAGAGTACTACTGAGTTTTTCAGATTTACCATTTGCTCTTCATCATCTGAGATAGATTTTTTGGATGTACATTTACTGAAGAATGAAGTAGGAGTGGTTGAGACTATGCTTTTCAAGAAGGATTGTTGGAGAAACAGCCTATTGTCTTTCGATTGCATGCATCCGAGACATTCTTTCACTAATATTGTGAAAGGCCAGGTCAATAGAATCTCCCGATTGTGCACCAATACAGAGCAGCTTGAGTTTGACATAGGTGCTTTAACAGACAATCTTGTGGATAGGGGGTATGATAGACAACAAATAGACTTGAATATAAGTGATGTAAGAACCAAGCGGAATGGGGTGGCCAAACCCTGGTATCATAGAGGCACCCAAGAAAGGGCAATTAAGCGAGATATATGGAGGTCCAATCAGGGACAGTTCATGCTTACCTACAGCAGTGATATAGGGGGGATTTGTGATATTATTAGACATAATTGGAGGGTATTGCATACAGACCAAAGGATAGCAGATATTGTAGGTGAATGACCTCGGTTCACCTTTAGAAGGAACAAGAACTTAAAAGACATGCTTTGTCGTGAGCCCAGAATGATTTCAAGTAATACCATGAAAAGTGGGTGACTGGGAACCTTCCCATGCCAAAACTGCAGGGCATGTGCCCATATTAGTTCTACAAATTCTTTTACACATCCCAGTACACAATGGGTATATTCATTGAAGGGATTTGCCAACTGCAGAACTAGGAATGTAGTTTATTTGGCTATGTGCCAACTCTGCAACTCATATTATGTCGGTAAGACAAACTGTATGTTAAAGCAAAGAATATCTGGACATATGTTTGACATTAGGCATCATGATGTACGCAATGCATTAGCACAACATGTAGAAGAATTTGCAGATAATTTTTTTAAGTTCATGGTTTTACAGATTATACACAATAGTATGAGGGGGGGTGATTTATCTAATGAAACTGAATGTTATGAAACAAAATGGATTATAAGACTAGGTGCGGATAGAAGCCTTGGTTCAAATACAGCTGTACCTTTAAAGCCTCTCTTAAGAAAAAGGAGGGTAAAATACTAGCTTCTGATTGGTTGCTATAATGTTTAAATAAGTGTTTTTAGTTTTTTTTATTTTGTCTGATGAAGGGCATGTTTGCCTGAAAGCACTCACTGTGCACGCATTTTAAATAAATTTTGTTTCAGTAAGTTTTGCCTCTTTCGCTTTTTGTCGTGGAGTCTCCTGCCATTTCTATTGGATGTTTCTATTATATACTTTATCCTAGAGAAACAAGGGTACATGCATGTGTGTGTGTGTGTGTGTGTGTGTGTGTGTGTGTGTGTGTGTGTGTGTGTGTGTGTGTGTGTGTGTGTGTGTGTGTGTGTGTGTGCATGTGTGTGTGTGTGTGTGTGTGTATGTGTGTGTGTGTGTGTGTGTATGTGCGTGTGTGTGTAAGGATGTAGTTAGATATATTCAGTGTCCTCAGATGAGTACATTTATTTTCTATGCATATCTTAGAAAAGTTACAGATTAAAGAGCAAAGAATGCTTATCATCATCATCATCATCTTTTGGCTTTTCCCGTTAAGAGTCGCCACAGCAGATCATCTCTTTCCATTTCTTCCTATCCTCTGCATCTTGCTCTGTCATACCAACTGCCTGCATGTCCTCTCTCACCACGTCCATAAACCTTATCTTAGGCCTTCCTCTTTTCCTCTTACCTGGCAGCTCCATCCTTAGCATCTTTTTCCCAATATACTCATCATCCCTCCTCAGCACATGTCCAAACCAACGCAATCTCGTCTCTCTTGCTTTGTCTCCAAACTGTCCAACATGAGCTGACCCTCTAATATACTGATTCCTAATCCTATCCATCCTAGTCACACCGAGTGCAAATCTTAACATCTTTAACTCTGCCACATCCAGCTCTGACTCCTGCCTTTTTGTCAATGCCACTGTCTCCAACCCATATAACATAGCTCGTCTCACTACTGTCTTGTAGACCTTCCCAATCACTCTTACTGGTACCCGTCTGTCACAAATCACTCCTGACACTCTTTTCCACCCATTCCACCCTGCCTGTACTCTCTTTTTCACCTCTCTTCCACATTCACCATTACTCTGAACTGTTGATTCCAAGTACTTAAAGTCGTCAACCTTTACCAACTCTACTCCCTGCATCCTCACCATTCCTCTACCCTCCCTCTCATTTACACACATATATTCTGTCTTAGCCCTGCTGACCTTCATTCCTCTGCTCTCTAGAGCATATCTCCACCTCTCCAGAGTCTCCTCAACCTGAGTCCTATTCTCACTACAGATCACAATGTCATCTGCAAACATCATAGTCCATGGGGCCTCCTGTCTGATCTCATCTGTCAACCTGTCCATCACCACTGCAAATAAGAAAGGACTCAGAGCTGATCCTTGATGTAATCCCACCTCCACCTTAAATGGATCTGTCACTCCCACTGCAGTCCTCACCACTGTCACACTACCCTCGTACATATCCTGTACCACTCTTACATACTTCTCTGCCACTCCCGACTTCCTCATACAATACCACAACTCTTCTCTAGGCACCCCGTCATATGCTTTCTCCAAGTCTACAAAGACACAATGCAATTCCTTCTGACCTTCTCTGTATTTCTCCAATAACACTCTCAGAGCAAATATCGCATCTGTAGTGCTCTTTCCTGGCATGAAACCATACTGCTGATCACTAATCATCACCTCACTTCTTAACATAGCTTCTACTACTCTCTCCCATAACTTCAAGCTGTGAATGATCAGTTTTATCCCTCTGTAATTACTGCAGCTCTGCACATCACCCTTATTCTTAAAGATAGGTACCAAAACACTTTTTGTCCACTCCTCAGACATCCTCTGACTTTCCAAAATTTCATTAAACAATCTAGTTAAAAATTCCACTGCCATTTCTCCTAAGCACCTCCATGCTTCCATTGGGATGTCATCTGGGCAACAGCCTTTCCATTCTTCATCCTCTTCATAGCTATCCTTACTTCCTCCTTGCTAATCTGTTTCACTTCCTGATTCATTTTCCCCACATCATCCAACCTTCTCTCTCTCTCATTCTCTTCATTCATCAGCCTCTCAAAATACTCTTTTCATCTACTCAACACACTCTCCTCCTTGTGAGTACCTTTCCCTCACTATCCTTTATCACCCTTACTTGCTGCACATCTTTCCCAGCTCTGTCCCTCTGTCTAGCCAATCGGTTCAAGTCCTTTTCTCCCTCTTTAGTGTCCAGTCTCTCATACAACTCTCCATACACCTTATCCTTAGCTTTCGCCACCTCTCTCTTTGCCATGCGCCTCATCTCCTTATACTCATGTCTACTTTCTTCATCTCTTTGACAATACCATTTCTTCTTCACCAGCCTCTTCCTCTGTATACTCTCCTGTACTTCTTCATTCCACCACCAGGTCTCCTTGTCCTCCTTCCTCTGTCCAGATGTCACAACAAGCACCTTTCTAGCAGTCTCACTAGTTCTGCAGTAGTTACCCAGCTATTCAGTAACTCTCCACTGCCTCCCAGTGCCTGTCTTAACTCTTCCCTAAACTCCACTTCACAATCACCCGTTTTTAACTTCCACCATTTAATCCTTGGCACTGCTTTCAAATTCCTCCTCCTCCTCTTCTTGATCACCAACATCATCCTACAGACCACCATTCTATGTTGCTTAACTATACTTTCCCCTGCCACCACTTTACAGTCTCCAATCTCCTTCAGACTGGCCCTCCTACATAGGATATAACCCACCTGTGTGCATCTTTCTCCACTCTTGCATGTCACCCTATGCTCCTCCCTCTTCTTAAAATACGTATTCACCACAACCATGTCCATCCTTTTCACAAAATCCACAATCATCTGACCTTCTGCATTCCTCTCCTTAACACCATACCTACCCATCACTTCCTCATCCCCTCTGTTCACTTCACCAACATGCTCATTAAAGTCCCCTCCAATCACTAGTCTCTCACCCTTGGGTGCACTCACCGCAACTTCATCCAACTCACTCCAAATTTTCTCTTTCTCATCAATCGCACACCCAACTTGTGGAGCATATGCACTAACAATATTCATCATTACACCATCAATTTCGAGCTTCATAAACATCACTCTGTCAGACACTCTCTTCATGCCTAAAACACTCTTGGCATATTGTACCTTTAGTATAACCCCTATCCCATTTCTCCTGCCATCCACACCATGATAGAACAATTTGAACCCGTTTCCTAAACACCTGGCCTTACTTCCCTTCCATCTGGTCTCTTACAAGCACAATATATCAACCTTCCTTCTCTCCATCATATCAGCTAGCTCTCTTACTATACCAGTCATACTGCCAACATTCAAAGTTCCTACCCTCACTGCTACACTCCTAACCTTCTTCCTCTCTTCCTGCTTTCGAGCATGCCTTCGCCCTCCTCTTCTCCTTCGGCCAACAGTAGTCCAATTTCTGCCAGCACCCTGTTGGCTAACAGTACTGGTGGTGGTCATTGTTAACCCGGGCCTCGACCGATCCGGTATGGAAATATGAAATTTTTGCACCATAAGTTATGTGGCAGAATTTTACGCCAGATGCCCTTCCTGACGCAACCCTCCCCATTTATCTGTGCTTGGGACCGGCACAAAGAAATGCACTGGCTTGTGCATCCCCAGTGGCAAATAATGCTTATAACTGTAAATTAGTGCCTTCTATACAGTGCTTTATAAATAAACCTTGCATAACAAGAATGTGATTCTAAAACTAATGTTTTTATGGTTATAATTAGCATCAACTGAAAACAATGCATCATTTTCCAGAGTGTACTGGGGCAACATTTTGAGGGATGAGTACTTTTTTTAAAATCATACAAGAGTGATTAGGGCAGCAGAATGAAGTCTAAGTACAAAATTTCTGAAAGTTTCTGGCTACACCCCTTTGTGTGTGTGTGTGTGTGTGTGTGTGTGTGTGTGTGTGTGTGTGTGTGTGTGTGTGTGTGTGTGTGTGTGTATGTGTGTGTAGAAAATTATTTTGTCTCTGTGACTTACATATGCAATGTGTGACTTATACGGGGGGGGGGGGGCTTGTTTTATATATCCAGCTCTATCTATCTATCTATCTATCTATCTATCTATCTATCTATCTATCTATCTATCTATCTATCTATCAATCTATCTACCTAATATATTTGTATATCTATATATCTATATATATGGGTGTGTGTCTACAAAAAGTGTGTGTGTGTGTGTGTGTGTGTGTGTGTGTGTGTGTGTGTGTGTGTGTGTGTGTGTGTGTGTGTGTAGGAGAGGGATTTTACCCTTTAGGAAGCATTTGCACTTTAAAAGTCACTGGTCCTGCCACTGCACTCTCCCTCCTTAACATCCCCTACGTCTCATACCTTAATCTACTTTCTGCCCTTAACTCACTCTTCTCACTAGCTCTCTCTAACCTTCCTTGACTGCTCTTTCTATTGTCTTCTAATCACCTCAGAGAAACATTCTATTGTAATTGTCTTGCCTTCATGCAACTACATCATGATAAAACTGTGTTTTTGTAACCACTTACCCCAAAAACTATACTCATCTTAATGACAAATTTATTTTTATACATCTTGAAATAGTTATGCTATACTCTTGATTATTGACACTGTATAACATTGTATTGCTACTTAATGCCTTGTAATAATCATGTAACATTGCTGTTTATTGCTAATTAAAAAAGGAAAATTGTATAATATGTTGGAGCTTTTCTCCCCGGGCATCCGCTGAAAAAGGGCTCTTCAGCTCAGTCGGACAATCCCGGTCAACAAATGTAAAATAAATACATTTTTTATTTATTTATTAACATTTGTTTACTGGGAACAAAGTCAATTTTCAGAGGAGGCCCAGGGAAAAATGCTCCAGATGCATGTCTTTGTAATGGGGGAGGAAACAGGAGCACCCGAAGGAAACTTACAGAAATGAAGGGAGGACATGCAGACTGCACTAAAAAAGCACCACAGCCGAGACTGAACTGAAGAACCTCTTCCTGTGAGGTGACAATGCAAATGCTGCATCACTTGGAAATTCGTCTTTTTGCAATTGGTTGAAGCTTTGACTGGTTTACTTTTGTCTGGCTGGAGTTTTGACAGATGAAAATGAATTCAACTATAGCAGGAACACAAAAACACACACACACACACACACACACACACACACACACACACACACACACACACACACACACACACACACACACACACACACACACACACACACACACACACACACACACACACACACACACATACACAAACAGAGTCTGTTGTGAAGTGATTAGTGTTAGTCAAAAAGCTAGTTTGCTAGTTCTAGGGTGCTAGGTTCAATTCTATCCTTGTAGATCATGTTTGTTGGTGTTCACATGCTGTTTTTGTCAGAGAAGGATTTGTCTTGACATTAAGTAATATATGTTTCACATTTCAATGTGTATAATTTTTCCATGGTTTAAATATACGAAGACGGCCACTAAGAGATAAATCAATTATGTATCTGCACTGTCATAGCATAAAATAAAAAGTATGCTGCTGCTGTTTCTGACAAAGTGGGCACCACAATGAAAACATGTTAATGTTTTCAAAAAAAGTCTTTAGTGTTTGAGGATGGGCACACACAGAAGCAGCCCTGTAAGAAAATGTTAGTGAACCATGTTCAAGGATTCTACCATGTTCAAGGATTCTACTAAAGGTCCCCTAATTCCTTTCACTGTAAAGCTAATAATGACTGGTTATTTTTGTAACAAAATATTGAGAGTACTCATAATTTAGAAAGACAAAAAAAAAAAAAATGTTCTTGTGTTTACATTTTATATTCTATATAAACCCTGCTACTAGAATGCTATATGCTGACTTTACTAAAGGAATTGTTAATCTATACATAACTTATGTTTCTATGGAACCTATATCTCTGTATGATATTCTTGTGTAATTTCTTTATGACATGCTATTGGAGCTTTTCTCCGCGGCCCTCTGCTGAAAATGGATATGTGCCCAGTCGGACTTTCCCGGTTAACAAATGTAAAATAAAAAATAATAAATAAAATAGTACTTTGTGATGCAGTACTATTTTTCTACTCTTTATTTTGAATGTAAGTTTCACTTTTTGCAAGAAATACAATAATTCAAACAAAGTAACAAAGTGTACATTTAGAAAACATGCTATGAAACTAGAAGCTGAGTTTCTTAAACAGTTCCAGTCAACAAAACCTTTGTTACTGAATCCTTCACTTTAACTTTCATTCACTGTTGCAGTTGTCAGCAGTGTGGCCTATCCCATAACCCAGGTCAAAAGGTCTAGATGAATAAGCCTAAAGGCAGTACACATGAAAGACTCTTATCTTACTTGTGTTGCACATGATGTATGCTACCCAGGAATTCTAGCAATGCTAAAGACAGCAAATTAATTGTTTTTAATTTTCCTTCAAGCTAAAAAGCTTGGCATAACAATGAAAGCATCCAGAATCATGGCAGAGTAGATAACTGATAATAACAAATCATTCCCAATGTAAGCCATGACTTGCTTTTTGTACGTACTTCCAACTTCATAGAATGGAGATTCTTTTCTGAGGGTGAGGGTTAGGGAGGGGCCATTGCCGAATGATGGATTTAAGAGACAGTGCATTTAATTCACTTTCTTTAATTACTAACCCACATGCAGTGACAGATAAGCGCAATTCACCAGCTACCTATTACCATGTGAAAATTCATTAGAGTTCAGTGCTTTCAGGAGATAGTGTTTTAAGTTAGTCTATGAAACAAAAGCTCTAAGGTAAGATATTTTGACAGATAATTAAATGATTTTCTTATACATAGGCGATTTAATAACTAACAACATGTATATTACCCAGGCTACATGTAATACAAGCCTCTTGTTTCCTGTGCCTTAGTTTGATTTATTTAGACCATGTCACACTGACTTATAATTCATTCTTTGTTTTCTGCAGCATGGTCAATATTTGGCCATGGAAAATTTATGTTTGACCTGCCCATAAATATTTATGTTTTATTTGTTTTGTTTGTTGAGACTGTCTGGATAGGAAAAGCACATTCTTCGGTGGAGGTACTTGGTGAAAAATTCCATGCAGATACAACAGAAGCAGGTAAAGGCATAACGCACGCTCAGTAAAACAGTGATCACAGAATATGGTAGGATGAAAAGTGATGACAACAGAAATTTTTATGCATTTCAAAAGCATTAATGTGCTTAAAAGTATTTCCATATGTACATGCATTAATAATTTCTCTGTGTGAGATATCAGGGATAGAGTAAATTTAATACAATTAATAGATTTTTGCACTAATTTAGTATATTTGATACTTTAGCGATTTTTAACAAGGTAAGTAGGCTGGGCAAAGTAACCCTTTTAGCTATTTTTAAGAAGGTAGGTAAACTGGACAAAGTAACCCTCTCAGACAAGACCTGGGCCAACTGATATAATGATTAAATACCAGTTGTGTTACATAAACTTAGTATATATAGATACCGTTAAACAAATTTTGTATGACATATCATAAGCAGTATTACAGACAATAGTGTTCCTTACTATAAATGCACAGATACTAAGTGAAGTAATTATTTTAATCAGAAAACTTAATGCTATGAGTAGGAATAAAACAAAAAGTTCAAATATGTTAAATTAAAATACAGATTCTTCAGTGAAACAACACCATAAAATCAAATGCCGTACCCTAATGGCAGAACATTAAACTTCTGAACTTAAAATTTATGTAAGAGAGATTTGTAATTAACATATAATGCTGGAATCTTGTGCTAACAGTAAACACATTTAGGAATAAAAAAGTAGGTCTGTTAGGTTGCGCTAATAGTAACATATAGGAATAAGAAAACAGGTCTAGATTGCAATTACTATATAAGACTTGGCCTCATGATGAGAAGGTAGAAGACAAGGGGGGAAGAAATAGGGTGGATAGGGAGACATAGGAAGAGCAGGGAAGGTATGCAGGGGCAGAAGAAGGCAGGACTGAGGGGTGCCTATGAAAGAGCAGGGAAAGTACAGATTATACGCAACTTCAAGAACTGCCACATGGAGCACAACAGATCCCTTTTTTATCAAAGCATAAAAATAAAAACACATGATAACTTCAATTAAGTG